>NC_137923.1:36746246-36751246 GCF_963457725.1 Sprattus sprattus | reverse complement strand
GAGATCGTCGGCAAAAAGCAGGCATTTAATTTCTTTGTGTAAAAGTTTAAGACCTTGGGATGAAGATCTTTCAATTGTTGTGGCCAAACCATTTATATATATATATTGAATAAGGTTGGACTTAAGCAACAGCCTTGTCGAACTCCTTTTGTCTGCTCAAAATAATCTGTTAGTCCGTTGTGAATTTTTACACAGCATTTATTGTCTTTATACATATCTTTAATGATGTCATACGTTTTGCCCCCAATTCCACTATCAATTAACTTCAACATAAGTCCGTCATGCCATACTGAGTCGAAAGCTTTGCTAAAGTCAATGAAGCAGCCAAATATTTTACCTTTTTTAACATTTTGTACGTGTTCCTCTATGAGTGTGTGCAAGGTGTATATATGGTCAGTTGTTCTGTTGTTTTGAGAAAAGCCTATCTGGGATGAATTTATTATATTATTGTTCTGGGTAAATGTTGTTATTCTGTTGTTCAGGATGCCACAGAATAATTTCCCTAAATTGCTTCCCTGTGAGATGCCTCTATAGTTATTAGGATTAAGTTTGTCACCTTTTTTATGAATTGGTGTGATGTGGCTCACCTTCCATTTTTCTGGAAAGTGGCCTGAGGCAAGGATTAAATTGAATAATTTCAAAGTTGCCTCTCTAAATTTGGGAGTGCTGTGTTTCAGCATTTGGTTATACACTCCATCAACGTCACATGATTTTTTGTTCTTGAGGGATTTTAATTTTAAGTTCAATTCTGATGATGTAATAGTGGTATCTAATTGATTTAGCCTGTCCTTTTCTGTCTCTTCAAGTTTTCCTAACTGAGATTTTAAGTTTTTTTGCTCAAAATTTAGGTGACCCTTTTTGTACAATTTTGCAAAATGTTCTGTCCATTTTCTACCATCAACTAATGGGATGACTTTTTCTTTTCTAGTTTTATCAAACTTATTCCAGTGTTCCCAGAAGGAGTTATGATCTAATGCATCCTCCATTTCTTTGAGTTGGGCATGTATATGGACATTTTTTGTGTGTCTTAGAAGCAATTTGTATTTCTGAAGGGTGTTAAGATATTGTGTTAGAAGTTCTTGATTTGCAGGATTTCTGTGTTTATTGTTTGAACTTAGTCTTCACTTCTTCTTCGCAATTTTTTACAGTCTTTGTCGAACCATCTGTTTTTGTTTGAATTCTTGTTTTTGGTAGTGGTGTGTTTGACTTTTTTTAATGACCTTTTAGCTGCAGTTAATAGTATTTCTGTCATTTGTTCGGCTGCTAAATTGATGTCCTCCCTGCTGTTTTTAAATTTGGTGAAAAGGAAGGAGTAAATCATATTTTCAACTTGGATGGAGTTTAGTTGCGTTATGTATTGTTCTGAATTTTCATTACTCCATGCATATTTTGCAGGGAGTGGGTGTAAGGCTGGTGTTGTTTTTGGTTGAAGGCTGTTAGGTTCTTTTTTAAGACTGATAGTAATGTGGCTATGGTCAGACAAAGGCAGCTGTGGCATCACCATGAAGTTGTTAATTTGGCTTGGGTCTAAATCAGATATTGCGTAGTCCACCACACTGCTTCCCAGGGATGAACAGAAGGTGAATTTGCCCAGAGAGTCACCCCTTGTTCTGCCGCTGACAATGTAAAGGCCAAGGTCTTTGCAAATTATTAAAAGTTCCTTGCCATGTTTATTTAGTATGTTATCAAAGGTCAGTCTATGTGTACTCACAATGGTGTTTTGTTGGAGGGTATCAATATATTTAAGGCCAGCTGGGTCAGTAAAATCTAATTCGTTACCAGTTCGTGCGTTTAGGTCTCCCATTAGGAGGATTTTACCAATTGATTGAAATGCAATAATTTCTGATTTTAAGTTTTCAAATGAGGTTTCGGAGTAGTATGGTGATTCATAGGGAGGAATGTACAAGGCACATAAATATGTGTCATGATCGGAGAAAGTGAGCTCTTTTGAGAGTTTGATCCATAAATGTGATGGTCCCTTCGTCACAATGTGAATATACTTTTTAAAAGATTCTCTGAACCATAATTCCTCCTGAGCTCCTGCCACATTTAATATTGGTGTGTTTAATAGCGGGTATATATATCTCACTATAATTTGGTATGGAATAGTGTTCCTGTCCATCTTTATTCCATGTTTCGAGTGCAATCAATATGTCACAATTATTTACAATATTTACAAAATCAACGTTGCGAGTCTTATCTCCGAATGAGGAGGAATGTAATTCCCTGAACATTGTAGCAGGTCATTTTCAAAGATGTCATTACAACGAGATTTTTTGCCAGAGTTAATGGAGTTTCTCTAATCAGTACAACAATAAGAACTAATACCCCCCCCCCCCCCCCCCTCCCCAAAAAAAAAAAAAAAATGAAAATAGATTTAAAAAAAAAAAAAAAAAAAATAGATACATAAATAAAAATGTAATAATAATGATAATTCAGGGCTAGTTTAAGAGACTAGAACATATAATTTGAAGCATTGACCTTATCTCAGAGAGATCTGTATCTCTATTAGGTACAGCAGCGGCAATAGTATTTGCCTAAACTGAGCTCTGTCCAACTTGGATTAAGGGACTATTCACTAAGTTTAGGCTTGAACGACTTTCTCTGTTCAATGCAGAGTCTTTAAGGTTTTTGGCGAACCGCTTCATTCCTTCTATGTGGATGTGCACATTGTCATACAGATGGTTAACAGCAATGTTATTATGATGGACAATTTTAACATTATGTATTCCAGCACAGAGGGACATGAGTTTTGTATTCATTTTGTGTATGACACTTTTTGCTGTGTCACGTCTCGGGAGTAAAGAGGACATAATTACCTTTGTGTCTGGGTACTTATCTGAGGCAGATTTAACTAAACCAAATAATGCTTCTGCCACATCAGTTTTTGTGGCAGTGAAGTCGTTTGTCCCTGTGTGGATGATTATATGGGATGGGTTTTTGATGCCTTTCTGTAGTACATCCTGTGCTGCTTGTATGGTTGGGCACCAAAGTTTTTGGGCGTGGCTCCTTGGGAAAAGACGTTTTTGGTCCAGGTGGTTCCCATTTGAGTCACACAGAATGAAGATGTTGTACGTTGGAGAGGAGGTTGGGCGGCAATGGCTGCTGCTTTGATGATGATGAGGAGGTTGCAGGTCTTGAGGTGACGCTGGGGGTACAGGCGCATCGACAGAGTTTGTTAGCTTTCTGCCCTTGCAGTTCAAAGGATATCCCCTAGAACCCTGTCTGTGCCGCTCTTTCGACAACAGCTCCTCCTCCTTCTGCTGCTCCTGGTTCCTCTCGCGGTGGCTGGCTTGAGGTAGTAGAGCTGGAGGTACAGGCACATGTGCAGAGTCGGTGATTCCGCCGGACAGGATGGTTGATTTGACCGACAGCTCTCTGCTCCTGTGGTCCAAGGGATGTCCCCGGGGACCCTGGCTGTGCCATTCTCTCCTCGACAGCTCCTCCTTCTTCCGTGGCTCTGGGTAGGCCTCCTGCTGGTTGGCTTGAGGTGGTAGAGCTGGAGGTACAGGCACGTGCGCAGAGTCGGTTTTGCCATCAGATGGGATGCTATTTTTGTATGACAATTCTCTGCTCCTGTATTCCAGGGGATGTCCTCTAGCTACCGGTCTGTGCCGCTCTATCCTCCACAGATCCTCTTTCAGAGTCCTCACCTCCTCCCTTAACTCCTGATTGGCCTGTTCCAGCTGATTGACTGCCCGGCAAAGTTGTTCAACCGCATCCATGCTTGGGTGGCTCATTTGGCTCTGGAGTTGCAGCAAGTTGTTGTTGGTTTCTTCTTTGAAGGTTATGTAGTCCTGCTCAAGTTCAACAAGGTGTCTCTCAGTCCTTTAGTGCCAGGGGAAACATAGGTCTTTGGGCCTTTGTCATTGGATATGACTGTGGTGGGATCTTGTTGTCTATCTTGACTGTTTGAGCTTGTTTCAGCTCCTGAAGAATTCCCTGTGGTCTCTATTTCTGGATCTTTTTTGTGTTTCAGAGTATCGCTTTTGATCTCTTTGAACTTTCTCTGAAATTGTGTGAGACTCACTTCGGATCCTTGTACCATAACAGTCCCGTTGTGATACAGGTTAACTGTAAGTTTAAAGTCCAAAGCCCCCATGAGTGTTATTTGTCTTCCTTTACTTATTCCTCCCTTCCTCACACATTTCCAAGCAGCACAGAGAGTGGTGTGCCATGCCGTGGGATATTGTGTGAAAAAAAGGAGGTTACACAGGACTTTGTTGTCATCAGGTCCCTTGTAGTCCGAGATAAGGACCTCTGGATATGTTTTCATAATGTCTTCTTTCATGTTTTTCTTATCTTTAGCTGATTTTATATTAGCAGGAAAGGTTATTAGCAACTCATCTTCATTTTTGAATGATGCTTCTGCTCTTGTCTGGTTTACATCCCTTACAGTGTCCATTATGATGTCATGAAGTGACAGTTAGGCTAATACTTCCAGCTATTAATTTAGCTTGATAGAGTCTTTTCTTTGATTGGTTTTGAAGTTTCTTAAGGTTCCTACCTTCCCAGTGTTTTTCAGGTGCTTTTTCAGGTGGTCCCCTTTGACTTTCCAATTATTTTGCTGTATTTTGAGTAGTTGAAACAACCATTTTCTGGCAAAAAATGGTGTTTTTCTAGGAGCTCATTTTAACTGCTGCCATCTGACAATCAGCATTCTAGAAGTGATCTCTCCCCTTCTCCTCTCTCTCTCTCTCTCTCTCTCTCTCTCTCTCTCTCTAGTCCAGCCCTGATCTCTCCCCTCTCTCTCTAGTCCAGCCCTGATCTCTCCCCCTTCTCCTCTCTCTCTCCCCTCTCTCTCTCTCTAGTCCAGCCCTGATCTCTCCCCCTTCTCCTATCTCTCTCCCCTCTCTAGTCCAGCCCTGATCTCTCCCCCTTCTCCTCTCTCTCTCCCCTCTCTAGTCCAGCCCTGATCTCTCCCCTTCTCCTCTCTCTCTCTCTCTCTAGTCTAGCCCTGATCTCTTCCCCTTCTCCTATCTCTCTCCCCTCTCTAGTCC
>NC_137923.1:36726246-36741246 GCF_963457725.1 Sprattus sprattus | reverse complement strand
GGGGTTTGTCTGCATGCGTTTGTCTGCATGCGTTTGTCTGCATGCGTTTGTCTACATGCTTTTGTCTGCATGCTTTTGTCTGCATGCTTTTGTCTACATGCTCTGCTGTCGAGGACTAGGATTATATGAGCATATTAGGGATTTATAAGGCAAATGTATTGAAAGATTGTTTTCACAAATGTTTTTGGATTTAGTGCTCTCTATCTCTTTGTCAATTTATTTGAATGGTGGTTAAGAACGAGGAATCAACAGCAGGCATTGTTCAAAAGTCGGTTCAGGGGGCTTAGTCTTCCCTCTTTTAAGCACAGTAAATAAAACAACAATGACAACAACAACACAAATAAGAACTTGGTTACAATGAGAGCAGCAGTCAGTCAGTACTATTCGTACTCGGGGGCCTTCTGGGGCAAGCAGGAAGTGCCTGCATTAGTAGACTAAAGGCCATGATTCAGAGGAGAGGGGAAACACATTTCCTAATGGCACATTTCCAATGGAATTATTCAATTAGGTTATCTTCAGATCAGTCCATGTACAATCTGACCAGATAGAAGACATAAATATATTTGTGTGTGTGTGTGTGTGTGTGTGTGTGTGTGTGTTTATTTGTGTGTGTGTTTGTGTGTGTGTGTGTGTGTGTGTGTGTGTGTGTGTGTGTGTGTGTGTGTGTGTGTGTGTAAGACTGAGGGCTGGAGAGGGAGGGAAATGGTAAGAGGAAGGAAGAGATTACAGAGATTACTGCTTTTAACATAAACTGATGGTTCATAACCACACATCCATTCATATGTACACATGTCCTACATGTATGCTCTCTCTTGAGTGACCCCCAAAGACATGTAGGCAGTCTGTGTAAGGGTACCCATGTCTTGGATGTAATCCTGCAAGACAGTGGAATAAGTGTGTACATCCGACTAAGAGACTGCTTTACACTGTGGCTCAAGATCAACCTCTTAACTGCGAACTAATAGAGACTAATAGGTCATACCCCTAACCCTAAACTAAATCTATTGTTCCGTCCTTGGAGTGATATCCTGACTGAGAGACAAAGTATGCCCGAGGTCTTGCCCAAGGTTGCTGTTAAAAGAAGTTTTGTCTGAGAGTTAGAAAATGTCATTTTGACAGTCCAGTACCATTGAAGTGAATGTGTGTCTCACCACAACCAAGGTAGAGAACAGTCACTCTGCTTTAAATTCAAAGCACCAGGTATGGCAGTCAGATCACTCAAGCGTAGTGAGGCACTCAGAGGGTCCAGCACACTGGGGACGTGAGGATTACACAATCTAGTCCTCTCACAATGACATGGAGCTGGAACTCAGGAACAGAAAAAATTACTTCACTGTTCTTGTGCCAAAATGACTGCAGTCTCTATCCTGTCATTCTGCTCTGGCCGTGACAACAGTGCTCTGGCCATCATGGTGATCATCCACTCCTGTCTCTCTGTGCTCTGGCCATCATGGTGATCATCCACTCCTGTCTCACTGTGCTCTGGCCATCATGGTGATCATCCACTCCTGTCTCACTGTGCTCTGGCCATCATGGTGATCATCCACTCCTGTCTCACTGTGCTCTGGCCATCATGGTGATCATCCACTCCTGTCTCACTGTGCTCTGGCCATCATGGTGATCATCCACTCCTGTCTCTCTGTGCTCTGGCCATCATGGTGATCATCCACTCCTGTCTCACTATGCTCTGGCCATCATGGTGATCATCCACTCCTGTCTCTCTGTGCTCTGGCCATCATGGTGATCATCCACTCCTGTCTCGCTGTGCTCTGGCCATCATGGTGATCATCCACTCCTGTCTCTCTGTGCTCTGGCCATCATGGTGATCATCCACTCCTGTCTCTCTGTGCTCTGGCCATCATGGTGATCATCCACTCCTGTCTCTCTGTGCTCTGGCCATCATGCTGATCATCCACTCCTGTCTCACTGGGCTAGCTGCTGGTTTCTCCACTGTCTCTGTTCTTTTTGATGACACCATGCTGTTGTCTGTCAGAGATATTTGGGCAGGGAACCCTGCTCTGGCTGTGGATGGAGGAGACGCAGCCTTACTCCCAATTCAGGCTTGGTAAGCCTCTTGTGAGTGAGGAGGTGCTGCCTCACTCCCAGTACATGCTTGGTAAGCCTCTTGTGTGTGTGAGGAGACACTTCCTCTTCGTTTCAAATATGTTTATTGGGAAACACATCATACAGCAGTGACATTGGCAATTGACAGCAACATATTTCCTTTTTCATTCACAGACACAAACAACAGAGAAGACAGATGTAAACAAACATCACACCATACATAAAAAAAAATAAAAAAAACACCCAAAACAGACACCCTCCCACCACAACCCCCTCCCTTCCCTTACCATAACCCGCCCATCCCTCCCTAGGAGTGCATTTTACTTGGGTGGCAATTGGATTCTCTATCAAGATGAGAGATCAAAGGTTGCCAAATTTTCTGAAAGTCCCTCAGCTTGTCTTTCAGAGAGAATGTAATTCTCTCCAAATGTAGAGTATCTGTCAAGTCAGTCAGCCAGTGTTTAAAGGAAAGGAGACGCTGCCTCTTGTGTGTGAGGACACGCTGCCTTACTCCCAGTACATGCTTGGTAAGCCTCTGAGGAGACGCTGCCTCACTCAAAGTACATGCTTGGTAAGCCATACGAGATCACTGAGCCCTGCAGGATCCTCCTCCACTTGTGAGACTCATCTCACTCTCCCACAGGCTCCATCTGTCCCTTCATATCCCCCCACATGCTCACACATGTGTGTGTATGTCTGTGTGTTTGTGTGTGTGTGTGTGTGTGTGTTTTCGGTGTGTGTGTGTGTGTGTGTGTGTGTGTGTGTGTGTGTGTGTGAGTGAGTGAGTGTGTGTGTGAGTGTGTGTGTGTAACTGTGTAAAATCTGTTAATCATATACTCACATGATCAGCACACCTACAAGCAAAACTAACTCACATTGCCAGAGATTCAGTCCCTTCTCCTGGCTTGTAGCTCTGAAGCTACATGTGTCACTGATGTCACTGATGATGAGAGAGAGAGAGACAGGGAGGGAGAGGCAGAAAGGGAGAGACTGGGAGGGAGAGACAGAGAGGGAGAGGGAGAGAGACAGAGAGGGAGAGGGAGAGAGACAGAGAGGGAGAGACTGGGAGGGAGAGACAGAGAGGGAGAGGGAGAGAGACAGAGAGGGAGAGACAGAGAGGGAGAAGCAGGGAGGGTGTCTAGGTATCAGACTGAGAAGAGCAATTGTGTGTGAGTGGCTCTGATTGGTTCCAGCTGGGTCACATGATCTGAGCAGCAGGCAGCAACAGATGAGTCTGGCAGCACTACAGAGAAACCATCACAACTCTTGACTCCCCCTCTCAAACACAAAAGGATTTATCCACAGGCATACAGTAAAGCCTCTTCCTCGCTCTCTTTCTCTCTCACACACATTCACACACACACACACACACACACACACACACACACACACACACACACACACACACACACACACACACACACACACACACACACACACACACACACACACACACACACACACACACACACATGCAGGCACACACACAGCTCATACAGCACGGTTCAACACTTAACTGAAGTTAAATACAATGTGTGTTTGCAATGGCTGAAATTTGTGCCTGCCACACCCCCCAACTGCAGGCTATGGACATAGACCCTGGAAGTAGGGGTGCGGCCCTTAATGACAGCTTCCCTTTACGCTTTAATAAAAAATAATTGGTGCTTGAATTGGTCTGACTGCTATTTCTGTCTTTTATATTTCCTTACAACATAAAGAATGTAAGCTTTTATAGTTTCACATATGTATGCTTTTAAACTTTCACAAATGTATGCTTTTATACTTTCACTTATGTATGCTTTTATACTTTCACAAATGTATGCTTTTATAGTTCCACAAATGTATTATTTTATACTCATGAGATTGTAAGAAATGATAGGCCTGCCTCCTCATGTAGAGGTTGTGTATTGTGTATCAAAACTTTTGATGCGCATCCGTTATAAACCGCTCACACACGACAGCTCATTTTGGCCAATGCAGGCAAAATGCATAGTGGACTAGTTGTCACAAGTGTATGAATGGCATTATGGAAACTGTAGCAATTTAAAAGGGTAAAATGATCCTCGAGTATAAAGTAAAAGGGTAGTTCTGAAAAGTCTAAATGTGCAAAGGTCCATGCACCAGCTGAGCTAAATGGTGTTCGGGAGGAGTGAGACGAAACAAGTCAGGTCATTTATTCTCAGCTGACCTGCTCAAGATGTGGCATTTGCCTCGGCGCTTGTTATCAACCTCCCCTCACACCTCCCGTCTGTCTCCCTTTAGTTTAGAATGGAATGGGATGTCCTCCTGTGTGATGCCCGCGGAGACCTCGCACACTGAGGTAGAGGTAGGGCCAACTGATGTTTTGGTCCGTTTACATTTACATTTAAAAGTATTATATCCAATATCCAATCTGTCTGTTCAGATGACAGTCACATTGGCAAATATACGATTAATACCGTATCGTAATATCGATCAATATCAGATATCAGATTGCTTTTTTCCTGTTTACACGTTTATCATACATATCCAATCTGTACCATATGTGAGCAAAAAACCAGGCAGTGAAAACATGGCCTACGAGTAGCCAGCTACGTTGTCTTCTAAGTAGGGTACAAATATTTGTACCTTCAAGAGCCTATGATTTGCTTAATGACTTTTTATTAAAGGATTTGTATTGAAAGCTCATGATTGATTGATTGAGCATACATTTCTGTGAACAATTTTCTATTGTCATAATACTAAAGGTGCTTTGTAAACATCTCAATCTTACGTTGTACTTTCTTTGAATCATACCCCCACTTATCTATAACAGAAACTGAAGTAAGCAGACAACTGGTCCAACAGTGACAGTTAAAGGTTTGGCTATTCATCATTATATTCATCATTGACTTCCTTTAATGTTAATTTTCATAACTCATTATTACTTTTCACAAGGGCTGTCAAGTTATTAAAAGAAGAATCAAATTGGTTACATGTTTCATGATTAATTCATCTAAATTAATTGTATATTTTATTTTGTAAAATTGTACCATTTGCCATGACAAGCATTTCAAATCTATCAGATTTGATGTGACAAAGTAAACAAGCTTGGGCAGTGTGATGTTCACCACACATTAATGGAGGATACTTAACAGATACCATGAACTTAATTTAATGAAGAACAAATCTTTTAAGTTCCTGATTAACCCAGTTTGTCTTAAACTAGCGACTCATAAAATAGTAGACTCCGGTGTTGACATGACAATTAAACTGTTCCGGCATTCTACCAACTTTCCACCTAGTGGCAACAACGGCACCAATCTTCTGCCGTGACAACAACGGCACCAATCTTCTGCCATGGCTTATGTGGGAATTGAATACTAGTAAGCCCTTATCCCATTGATGTCTCATTACTCCTCTCAGGATGTATTGGATATGTGGAGCTCTTTTACATAATTCACAACCGACATGTTCTGTTTTTTTTTCTCTTAGTTTACGTATGCAAATGTTCAACTGGGGGTGAATAGAATTCTCACGTACACAAAAAAGAATGCACCATTTGTGTTGTGTGAGCTGTTGTGTCTAACATATTACCTGAGCGGGCCTGGGTGGGGGTGGGGGTGGGGTGTTGCAAGGCTGTTAAGAATACAAGAATAGATGTGTTAACATAAACCAACTTCATCTTCAATACCAGATTAACATCTTACACACATGCACACACTCAACTCAGTGCAACACTTTGGGCTCGGTAACCCAACACTGCTGGGAATTCTTACCAGCAGAATTGTGTTACTACGGCAACAGAGTCATCCCCTTTGACCCCCTTGAGCCTCTGGAGGACTGGAGAGGTTAGCAGGGAAGAGGCCCCCCACTTTCTGTGTCAAGAAGAATGGGAAATGAAAATGGATGAAGTACGGGGTTGGGGGGGTGTAGAGGGCAAAGACTGGAAGAGATGATTGGCGTGGAATACAAGAAAAAAAAAGAAAACACAGGGACAAAGAGACAGAAAGAGAAGAGAAAAAAGAGAAAATGAAAATAGAGACAGGGGCAGGATAAGAGAACAACAGAAAGAAATCAAGGGAGGGATGCGATGATGCAAAGATTTGATCAACTGACATCTGCTTTAATCCGATGACCAGGCAGTAACATCCATGTTGCCTTTGTAAAACATCAAACGTATTATCACACATACACACACACACACACACACACACACACACACACACACACACACACACACACACACACACACACACACACACACACACACACACACACTCTCACTTGCATCTATCAGTGCACTGGAGTGAATTTGAAAAAGAGGCATCTGAGAGTTCTCCTGTCACCCCTGTTGATGCCAAGCTGTCAGCTCATGTGAAGGTAAGGAGAGTCTGTTGCTTCTCTTGTTGATTCCATGTGGTTGTCTAATGACCTTGTTTCTCTGGCTCAGGCCCCTTGTGTGGCTGATTCTGTGATTCAGAGCACAAAATCACACAAGGATGTTTTACTTTTCATACTTATTCGTATATTCGTAAGGACGCATCATTCCAGAATGGAGGAACCCTAAAGTCAATAAATAATTAGGAGAAATGAATTTGACCTTAATTCCTTTCACATCTCATACTGATAGCACATACAATTTGGACTTATAACACATAATTGTTATTTGTGAGCCTACCCATGACAAATAATAAATACATAAAATAAAATATAAAATTATAAAAAGGCACAATTTATTTCCTTTAAATACACATTATGTGGACTTTTGAACTTGCATGTTAATGAGGATTGTCATGAAGAATTACCTGACATGACAACAGCTAAACAATGATGACAGCTTCTTTTTACATTCATTTTGACGTGACTAATGGTGTCCCACTCTTGAAGCCTTACTGCCTCCTTCACTGACCTCATGCCAAGTGACCCCTGTGTGAGGTGTTGGCGGACACAGCCCAGTTTGAGAGGGGCCATAGACCCACTACTGTCTATCCCAGGACCCCACTTTCAGTTCCTTTTGTCCCTGTGCAGTGGAGAGCTGAGGTTGCTGAGGTTGCTGAGGTTGAGGTGTGGTTAGCCATAGTTGTACTGGGCAGTCCCGGTACTCATGTTGGCACCATCAGAACATCCCAGTGCACTGCTTTACTGACGTCCCTTTCTCATCTCTTCAGATTTCTCTCTCTCTTTTTTTCCAGCTCATCCTGCCAATATGCATGTTTTAAATGGCTCAGAGTTTGGTGGTCCATTCTGACTACCTCTATTTCAACAGGAGGGCAGCAGCAGGACCCCACAATGACCACGTTGGTAATACAATACACATTATTCAATGTACCTCCTGGTCATGTCAAATTATCATGGAAACATCTCTGCATATTTAAATCAACAGGAGAGTAAGAGACATAGACAGACAGACATACAGGCAGTGAGAGAGACAGACAGACAGACAGGCAGTGAGAGAGACAGACAGGGTGTGGGGAAAAACACAACATAAATCAGTGTTTAATTAACATTCCTTATTTGGTCACCATTTTCATTTAGCCTGACTCCAAATGGATGTCTCTACCAATATAAAAATTAAAGAGCTGGAAAATGAAAGACTATTTTTAATAATTGTCTGAATAAATAATGGGAAGACAATTATTTGAATGCACTAATAAATGGATTTTTAGTGAAGGTTGGATGATTGATGTATAATAAAAATATAACTATGGAAAACATTTATTCCATTTATGAACATTAATAAATTCTGCCATTGTAGAAGTCAAATTCACATAGTACTAGTAACATGCATATGCATTATATACCGCAAGAGACTTTCAGTGAATGTGTCTCCCCACAGAATGACTGGCAATGAGAAGATGAACCATTCAAGGTTCACAAAGAGGTTGTATACATCCACTCTAGCTGTGCTGTGCCTTTTATGACCATGTGCAATCTATGTTCTAGCCCACATATGGAGGTGATTTAAAGGATCAGAGTTGTTCCACGCCTAATTAATTTGTATCAGCATTAATTAATCAAAATTAACCTGAGGCTGTGCCGTTTTTGTGCTAATCAGTGTGTGTGTGTGTGTGTGTGTGTGTGTGTGTGTGTGTGTGTGTGTGTGTGTGTGTGTGAGCATATATGTGTTTCATGTGTGTTTCAGCAGTAGTAATAGGAACTCAGCTCACACGTTTTTACTGGAACAGAAATACATCAATGTAAATGTCGAGAAATATGTTTTCTGTTTTAAATGCAAATACACAGAGATCAGGACTAAGTGAATGAGTAAGTTAAAAAGAGAGAGGGGAAATAGAGGGAGGAGGGGAACATAATTAACCTCCTAGATGTACATAATGATATCTGTCCATGCTTCAAATGAAATGGCCAGCCCTACAAAGTGGCTCCTTAATAAGACTCATGTAATATTTATGTTCCCTGTGCGTTCCTTAATGTGGAACAGGAGTCTGTGGTTTATGTAGTGACACATGCAATTTTTATTAAACCTGCCTGGAGGCTCTACACCGCAAGCCAGCCCCTCAACCCTAAAACCCAAGACACGTGCTGCCCTCCCTCTAACAAGCCTGTATTCATCTCAGCCTTCCACTGACAACTGACAGAATGGACTTGCTTCTGGTGAACCGTTTCACAGTTGTTGAGGGACTGGGACTGAAGAGGAGAAACATCAGAAAACAAAAGGGCATTGATGGAGCCAGAAATGTGAATTTTGTTTAAATACACACACAAACCCTGTTAATGTATCAGGTAAAAACAACACATGATAGATCATTTAATGCTACGGAGCACAAACCTCTGCAAAAATGTGAGGTCTCATGCCAGCTCACCCAGCTATAAACTATCCTTCCTGTCACTAGCTTAAGGAACCATGTTAACAGTTGGCAGTTGATAGGGTGTGTAATATGAGCTATTTGGCTGCTGAGTTAAACTTCTGTATTTGGGGGCCAAGCGGCACCGGCACTGAGGGTTTCTACCTTTTCTTCATTATAATAATAATGAAGTGAAATTAAGGAGACTGTAACATCAGCTAAAGAACTAGCCATCATTTCATGCAAAAGGAACTCAACCGCTTAAACTGTTTAAGGTTATTTAAAAGTTTCCTTAACCGGCAAACCAGTTAACTAGCACAGCAACTAGGCAACCATGAAACACTGTTTGCTGTATAGCCTGAAGTAAGGTTTAATTTCTCCAAATCAGTGGCCAGTGGGTAGAGAGCTGTGCAGTGAGTAAACTTCATCCCCCAAGGGCCTAAGATCAATGCTGGCCAGACAGACAGACAGACAGACAGACAGACAGACAGTAGGAGAGAAGGTCTGCAGAGCAGGGCCGTGTCTAACGAATGGGCTGACTGGGCTGCACCCCCGGGCCTCGCCACCAGGGGGGCCTCAGGTCGCCCGATGTCGAGTTAGTCAACGGCACCGCACCGCGCATAACATTAGAAACATTCAGAGTGAAACAAATTATAATGCGCGAAAATGTCCGGTCAAAGAAAGCACGAGAGTGGGGCCAAAAGACTGGTCCGTGGACCGTGACCTTCTAATCGCAAAAGCCCTCAAGTGCAAAGTAAGACTGAAGAAGATTAATTCACATTTCTAAACTTTGCTTTGGTTCGCACCACATCATTAAGACAGGGATAAACGCTTTTAATAACGCGCTTTCAAATACGATGATGCAGGTATCAAGCCAGGCTTCCCGGTTCCATCTAAATAGGCCTAATAAAACGTAAATTCTGTCAGCAATTGAAGATGTATGAGTTCTTATCCTCACGCATATCGCTGCAGATTAGGCTAATTCATTGAAAATTATAGACAAATTATGTGCAAACCAGTTAGACATAGCTAAGTGAAATGTTTTAGCTTAGCTATAGAATCTTCCATTTTCGCAGTCATGGTAAAATATTAGTGTAGAGGTTTTCACTGAGGTTTTTTGTCAGATCAGCAGGACTAAATAGGTTCTACACTCAGTCCAGTTTGTGAGGTATTGCGCAATCTGAGATGAAGCACAGCTCGTCGTTGCCTCATCGTCTTGCTGTCTCCTGTCTGTTTGAACAGGACATGGGCAAATTCAGCGATTTTGATTATAAAACTGCTCGAAATGATTGGAATCATGCAGAAAATACATTTATATCACAGACCAGTAGAAAATATTTATTTCCTTTGATCGTTATTTGTTTTTTTACTTTAATGATGACAGGTGAAGCTCTGCCTTCCCTGACCGCACGTCGGTGCTCTCGCATAGAAACGTGGGCGCGGAGCCAAGCTGTTGCTTCACTAATAGGCATATGCTTAATCAATTCGTTATTTCATTCCCTGGCTATTTAGCCTTGTTTTTGCTTTTGAATGAATGGAAATATGTATACATTTGCATTATTGGTTTATTATTGTCTGTGTAGTCTACTACATACATACATTTTATCCTTGGCTTTAAACTGATCATATTTTGGTTCTGTGGACTTTAAAACACTGATGTGACAGTGCACCTGGCGTGGGTTTGTGTGCGTGTCACGATGTGCGTCGGGGCGATATAGGGGCCTCATCCTGGTAATTAGCCCCAGGCCTCAAAATGTCTTAATCCGGCCCTGCTGCAGAGCAGGTGTGTATATCTAATAACCAAAGCAGGGTTCAGGTGCAAGACTTCTGCCTCGCATGACAAATAGGGCAGACTTTGTGGTGTCAGGTCTGAAAGTCCTGTATTGTATTGTGTATTTTCTATCCTTCAAATGCGGTTGTCTGTGAACTTATGTGTGTCAGCTGAGTGTGTCTGAGAGGTGCTGATATGTCTCTTCCTCTTGCCCTGGGTGATGAGAACATGATCCATTTTAGGATGACCACAACCCATTTGATGTTAGGCAGATCAGTCATATAAAAACCAAATGCTGCGACACTGTAGCTGTCAATACCAGAATTACAATCAAAGGCGTCCATGTGTGGCACAGAAAATTACATCAACCCACATTTTCAGCCATATTTCACCCAGCACACCCCAATACTAGGCAAACATTGAGCACTGCTGTGTTGTCAGGTTGACAGTGTGCCCTCACATTCCACATCCCCAACCTCCAAAGGCCCACGGGAATCATTAAAATGGGACCAGACTGTTAATCATGCTCTGAGTTCCGGGAGCCTTCTTAGTTGAGCCTAGAAGAAGTCCATTCTGCACTGGTGATAGTGCTACACAATGCAAACCCAGAGCTGCTAGGAAGCCCTCTGGGTTTAAAGTGCTTTATACATCTATGAGAGCTCAGAGTGTCAGATGCTAAATAGGATGGTCATCTGAATCCAAACAGTGAGTCTTCCTCTTGTCACTCAACTGCCTGTCCTAGAGAGGATGAAGAGTGAGTCTTCATCTCTTCATTCACCTGCCTGAGAGGATGAAGAGTGAGTCTTCCTCTCTTCACTCAACTGCCTGTAGTCCTGAGAGAGGATGAAGCCTCCTGTTTCATTTGGCCACCACTCATGCCCTCTCTGATCTCCACCGCGTCTTTAAAGTCCTTCAGCTCTCCCTCTTTGGATAAAGGCCTCTGACACCTAATCATCACACACATCCCCTGTTTGATTATAGTCAGACAGGAGGCCTGTGTTTCACATCACATTACAACTGACTTGGCATTTCAAAGTAAGGTATGAGAAGATTCAAAATATTATCAAATAACATCCATGATGTTTTATTAATGACAGTGCCTTAAGAATGACTGGGAACTATGAACACCAACAGATTACCACCACTTCCATTGTGCCGCGTATGTGTACATTGTCCATACTCAAACCTCTTCAGGAAACTAATGGACATGGGAACCTTTTCCAACTCTGACATTATGCACAGTATGTAAATGTAAAAAGAGGATCAAGAAGATGAACACCCAAATGAAAATGTAAGAGGATGAATTCTCCTCCTACTGTCGTGGGTAGTAGGCCATATAGAGGGTTGACAAGTCTAACTAGCAGAGATGATGGGATGGGCAGTGGGGATGCCCAGCTGTGTTGGCAGCTGCTATTAAGAGTGTTGAGATGAGCTGGCCCTGGTTTGTGTGTCTGTGGAGACTGAGAGGTGGAGAGGGGAGAATACTTCTCTTGAAGATATCACTTCCATCATCAAATTGAAAGACAGAGAGAGAAAGAGAGAGAAAGGATGTGGGACTAAAAGAAACAAAAAGGAAGTGAGAGAGAGAAAAGGAAAGAGAAGAAGACAGGAAGGAAGAGCAAAGGAAAAAAATCTATCTCGTTTCTTTTATCTCTTCACATCTGTATGTGACTGTAAATAGACCAGGCATGTTATGCAGTGTGTGCGCGCATATGTATTATATGTGATTAACACATGGGTGTGTGTGTGTGTGCATGAGTATATACTGTATGTGAGTAACACATGTGTGTGTATGTGTGTGTGTGTGTGCATGAGTATATGTGTGAGTAACACATGTGTGTGTGTGTGTGTGTGAATGAGTATATATGTGAGTAACACATGTGTGTGTGTGTGTGTGTGTGTGTGTGTGTGTGTGCATGAGTATATGTGTGAGTAACGCATGTGTGTGTGTGTGTGTGCATGAGTTATATGTGAGTAACACATGTGTGTGTGTGTGAGCGCATGTGTATATGTGAGTAACACATGGGAGCAGCCTGCCGTGAGTCACATGGGTGTCCACCGGATGACCACCCAGGCAGAGGCAAACCACACAAGTCTATGTGTTTGTGTGTACTTATGTGTGTGCATGTGTGTGCGTGCATGTGTTTGTGTGTGTTGCCTGTTGTATATGGCTGAAAGACAGGCTGTTCACAGCAGAGAATCCCTGCTGTGCTGTGACAACAGGAGGTCCCTGTGAAGATAGCCCCCAGACCTCCTCTGGATTATCTGTCCAGGTGGGGAGTCAGACCTGACATCAGTTTAGCTGTATCTCTGGGGAGAAAAGAGACTGAGCCTTGTGCCAGGCTGTGGTTAAGGGACCTGTTTGTCTTTTCTGTCAGCAAACAGCGCTGACCTATCATGATGTCGTCATACTCTACACCTTGCCTAGCTTACAGCAGGTCAGCAGAAAGGCCACACAATGAGATAACTATTGTTTTTAATTTACAATCCTTCAGCTCAACTGCCTGTGAATTGGCCAATACGCCCTGCGATTTAAGATGAAACTAACCCAGTACACTTGAGGGAGGGATGTTAATTGTTGTTAATGACCTGAAGTAATTGGATGAGAACACTGGCCTTTATTAATCAGGGCGAAAATAGAAATGGGTGCTCTGTATGGAATGGTGGGACATCACAAAGGATATGAGGGACATCCTTGGGAATCTGGACCTTGTGTGTGTGCATGTGTGTGTGTGTGTGTGCATGACTGTGTGTCAACCTTTGCTACAGGCAACGTAGGCAATTGCCAAGGGCAACAGCGTCTGGGGGGCCACACAGCTTGTTAACGGACAGGGCTTCTCCCCCTCCCCCAAACCCTCATTTGAACAGAGGGGGAATACATTGCAGTGGACTAGTTGCTGCAGACAAGAAGTGGAAGCGGACCAAGTGTATTCCATGTAGGGAGAGCAGCAGATGTTGGCCACTCCTGTGCTCCTGATGAGATAAATACCCAGCGTGGGTTGAAGAGTTTAGGGAGCTCGCTGAGTGTGGAATCATTTGCAACTGAAGAATGTGAGGAAATATGCATAAATCTGTCAGTGTATGTGTAAGTCTGTGTATTTGTGTTCATGTTCTCATTAGTGTGTGTACGTGGGCGAGTGTGTGTTTGTGTGTGTGTGTGTGTGTGTGTGTGTGGGTGTGTGTGTGTAGCTATGTGTCTGTGTGTGTCCCTCCCAGTCTTTGTTTGGGACACATTAGTGCTGCTGTCTGTTGAAAGGCAAGAGGAACTGTTTACTGCTTCCTGTCCTCACACATCTAGCAGGAAGCAGAAAGCTACAGAAACTCTCTCTGGACCCAACGCTAATTAGCACTAGCCTGCAGCAAGGCCTGATGGGAGAAAATGGCACGGAGAGAGAACACACACACAAAAAACACACACATAGGACTGGAACGAATTGAATGAGACGTGAGTATGTAGGACAAAAGACAAAGAGCCAGAGGGATATAAAGACTCAGAGCAATGACTTTACCATACTGATATTACTTTGGGCTGCTCTCCAGGAATAAGATGACTGAGATACGAGACACGACTAAAGGGGTCATACAATCCCAAACCACTTACCAATGTCATCACATATGATGGATTCATAGCAAACTACTGTGAATGATGTGTTGATCTTCATGTACACACTGAAAGATGTTTATTCACTGAGTGCAGTAGCAAAAAATCTGATTCCAGGCCAGGGCAAGCTAATTTATTCATGCAAATGTGAAAAGAAAATCACTTCAGCTGGAGGTGAGTGGCTCGATTTGCTTTTAAAGAAGCATACACTGTGACGAGTGTGTAAGTGTGTGTGTGTGTGTGTGTGTGTGTGTGTGTGTGTGTGTGTGTGTGTGTGTTGTGCGTGTTTGCAAGAGACAGAAAAGAAGAGAGAGTAAAGAAGAGGATAAGGCCGAATGCTACTATGCCAGTTGTGCCAGGCCTAATGCTCCTGCCAGGAACAGGAGCTGCAATCATCTGTGCTGGCACCACCTCTGCCAACACGAATTTGAAAAATGTGTTTGCCCTGATAAAAAGCTTGTAAAACATCAAACCGTTGCCAAGACATCAAATAATTCACCTGAGTCGAATGAAATGGCGGTTAGTACGGCATGAGCAAGGGAGGATCCGTGGCTCCGAGACACACTCACAGGGATAACATGGACACAAACGGCTTCCTTTCATTGGCAGTGCCTGTTGAATTATCTGTGACGCACGCTTGTTTTTCTAAGAGCCACAGAGGAGGCTAATTTGATTTAACGGCCTCATGTATTCAGGAAATTGTGGCTGCCTGAATGGGGTGATTTGAGTGGCATGCCACGGATTTACATGTAGTATTTACATGACTGTAAGTATTATGGCTGCTCTTAAATGGTGATGGT
>NC_137923.1:36713746-36721246 GCF_963457725.1 Sprattus sprattus | reverse complement strand
TAATTGCGTAAGGATGGAGCCTGGTAACGAGAGATTTGCGTAAAGACTAACACACCCGTTTGGGATGAACAGACTGTATTACATACCCCACACCTGTTGGTGGCGCTTTAGCGCTGATACAGACAACTGAAAAAACGTGAAAAACGTAGAAGAAGACAGGAGGACACGGGTGAGCAGCCAGTAGACAAGCTACAATTAGCAACGTTTAGCCTAACCGCATAGCCTATATTTAATCTGCACAGTAATACATTATGGTGGTTAATACAATCGGTGGTCAGAGCAGACTATAGGTTATGCGAAAATTAATTTTATTTTCTATTGATAATAAAGAGTTTGGAACAGTGCAACATGACATGTCTGTTAGTTGTTTAAATCATAGATATCTATATAAAGGCTAGATATCCTGCCTACGTTTCTGGCCGACGGAGTCGAATGTCCGCACATTTCGGCCATTTTGAGGATGGTATAGCTCACTCCCCCTTAACATTGTGTTGGTAATGGTACTTTTTAAATAACCAGAACTTGCTCAATTTTCAACCGATTTTCAAACGGGTTGGTTTGTTATAAACGTAAGATATTCTTATGGCACTAGATACTTATGAAGAATTATAAACATGGGTTTTCATATGAAAATAACATTGACAGGTCTCTGACAGGTCTCGTTTCAAGGGAGCGTTCAATAGAGCAGTCTGCACAAAATTATGGCATCTTCATTGGCAATAAAGTCAGCAATTTCCTGTCGAAATCAAAATGTAAGATGTTTAAGAAACCAACCCGATTGGAAATCATGTGCAACTTCAGTTTTATTATGTGCAACTTAAGTTATATTGAAAAGAAAGAACAATTATGCCTCGCCAATTGATGTAAAATGACTGATACACAATAGCCGTGATACACAATTAAGCTGCCCATTTCAACATGTTCAAGCATCCAGAATTATTACCAAGGTAATGACGATTGTAAATCAAGTCATTTGTAAATCCGTCAACATTTCAGCGAGATAAGAGTGTAAACGATTGTGAAGATCACTGACGTTACCTAACGTACCACTGATCCCTCCCGGAAGCTATTCTGTCCTTAAAATGGCCTCCTGTGCGGACGTTCAAGAGACCGCCGTTGCTTTATTGGGAGGCTGAGCTTGAGAATTTCCCATGAGGCTTTGCTCCGACCATTCTACATTAATATATGAAGAAAAAAGCTAATTAAATCGCTGGCCAATTTATATTTGTGGTCATGAAAGTTATGTAACGTCTGAATAAAAAGAATTAGATCAAGATAGGAGGCTAAACAAAAATCAGTAGGCTGGATTAATGAGAGTGAATTCGAGACCCACCACGAGTGAGATTTAGAGGGAGAACAAGTGATATATATATTGGTTAGAGACGGCGAAGCGATCACGTGGGGCAATGACGTCATCAGGTTGCGTGAATCCGTGCAGACGAACACCAGCCCTGTACCGTGTGTGTGTGTGTGTGTGTGTGTGTGTGTGTATGTGTGAGTGTGTGTTTGTTTGGAGCTCACTCATGTTGTAATTAAAAGAGAAGTGCTCTCACAGTAATCTTTCTCATTTCTGCCGATCAGTAATCAAAGGTTGTGCCAATGTCTTGACTACACACCACCATCCCCGCCCCCCCCCCCCCCCAAACAAACACACACTCACACATACACACACACACACACACACACACACACACACACACACACACACACACACACACACACACGCAGATCATTTAGCTTATTTTAAGCAATATTTGCACCATTTTATTACTTTTTTTTCTTGCTTTTGAAAGCTGATTTTTTGCAGTGCAGGTCTTTCAACTTAAGCTTGTGCTCCCGTCGATCTTTTTCTCTCTGTCTGCTTCCAACCGAGTCCTTTCTTTTTCCCACTCGATCTCCTTCTCCCTCAACTCTATCTCGGAGCTCGGTTGGTCGCCTGACACATCAGGTGCAGGTGACGTCGCTACTGCAGACGCTCTAGCTCCACACTGCAAAATCTGCTTTCAAAAACAAGAAAAAAAAGTAATAAAATGGTGCAATATTGCTTAAAATAAGCTAAATGATCTGCGTGTGTGTGTGTGTGTGTGTGTGTGTGTGTGTGTGTGTGTGTGTATGTGTGAGTGTGTGTTTGTTTGGAGCTCACTCATGTTGTAATTAAAAGAGAAGTGCTCTCACAGTAATCTTTCTCATTTCTGCCGATCAGTAATCAAAGGTTGTGCCAATGTCTTGACTACACACCACCATCCCCGCCCCCCCCCAAACAAACACACACTCACACATACACACACACACACACACACACACACACACACACACACACACACACACACACACACACGCAGATCATTTAGCTTACTTTAAGCAATATTTGCACCATTTTATTACTTTTTTTTCTTGCTTTTGAAAGCTGATTTTTTGCAGTGCAGGTCTTTCAACTTAAGCTTGTGCTCCCGTCGATCTTTTTCTTTCTGTCTGCTTCCAACCGAGTCCTTTCTTTTTCCCACTCGATCTCCTTCTCCCTCAACTCTATCTCGGAGCTCGGTTGGTCGCCTGACACATCAGGTGCAGGTGACGTCGCTAATGCAGACGCTCTAGCTCCACACTGCAAAATCTGCTTTCAAAAACAAGAAAAAAAAGTAATAAAATGGTGCAAATATTGCTTAAAATAAGCTAATTTATCTGCCAACAGAACAGGAAGATTTGACTTACTAAGAGTTTAAAAAAACAAGTTAAAATAGCTACCCTCAAAGAACCCAAATATATCTTAAAATGAGTGTGGCCAGACTAAAAACAAGTACGTTTGTCAAAATAAGTAAGAATTATTTCCTCAAAATGTAGGAAATTGTGCTGAAATGTGGCTAATGTTAGCACCATACTCTTGAAATGAGGCTATATAAGGCCATTTATCTTGAAATCAGTACAACTACACCTAAAACAAGTACATATGCCTACATTTAAAGAAAATAAGAATTATTTCCTCGAAATGTAGAAAATTTGCTTGTATTCAGCAAATGACAGCAACATCATCTTGAATTGAGGCTATATGCTAGGCAATTTAACTTGAAATAAGTTCAGCTTCTCTAAAAAGAAGTGCATTTGCCTAAAAACTAAAAAAAATAAGAATTATTTTCTCGAAACGTAGAAAAATGTGCCTATATTCAGCAAATAATAGCACCATCATCTTGGAATAAGGCTGTATGTTAGACAATTTATCTTGACATCAGTAAAGCTATACTAAAAACAAATACATTTGCCTAGATACCATAAGAATTATTTTCTCAATATCTAGGACAATTTGCTTAAATTCAGCGATTTTGTTATTTCATTTATTAGCTTCAGTTTTTGGCTTTTGCATTTAATCAGATAGGACAGTAGTGCGAGTCAGGATGCTAGCTGGAGGGAGGGATTGAGAAATGACCGCAAGTCGGACTCGAACCTGAACTCTTACCTGAACTCTTACCTGTATCACCATCAGACCCATTCATGGTGCAGGGTTGCTACTGCGTGTGCCACAGCTCCTTCCCTAAAACAGTCCTCTGCAAATGCGCAATTGATCATTGAAATAATATAGATTTTGCAGATAGCACAAAGAATGCTTCAAATAATTTTTTATTAGTAACTTCAACCTAGACACAGTTGCTATGGTAAAAACAGCTGCAAATGCTTTCTGCACAATCTCTATTATCTCAATGATCAATTGCACATATGCATTGACTTCAAAACTCTCCAAAACAAATACCAATATACTCAAGAGATGACGGCTTTAAGGTTGGAGCTGTGGTGCAAGCGGCAGCAACCCTGCACCATGAATGGGTCTGATGGGGACACAGGTAAGAGTTCAAGTTCGAGACACAAGTTTCTCAATCTCTCCCCCCAGCTAGCTTCCTATCTCTCTCTACTGTCCTATCCGATTAAATGCAAAAAGCCCAAAATTTAAGCTAGAAAAATAATAATTAAAAAAATGATTTGTCCTAGATATTGAGAAAATATTTCTTACGGTATCTAGGCAAATGTACTTTGTGTAGCTTTACTGATTTCAAGATAAATTGCCTAGCATGCAGATTCATTTCAAAAGGATGTTGCTAGCATTTTCTGAATATAAGCACCTTTCTCTACATATTGAGAAAATAATTCTTAAATATTTTTGGCATCTAGGCCAATGTTCTTGTTTTAATGTAGCTTGACTGATTTCAAGATGAATTGCCTAACATGCACACTCATTTAAAAAGGATGTTGCTAGCATTTGCTGAATATAAGCACCTTCCACTCTATATTGAGATAATAATTCTTAAATATTTTTGGCATCTAGGTCAATGTTCTTGATTTTAGTGTAGCTTGACTGATTTTAAGATAAATTGCCTAGCATGCACACTCATTTCAAAAGGATGTTGCTAGCATTTGCTGAATATAAGCACCTTTGCCTATATATTGAGAAAATAATTCTTAGATATCTTTGGTATCTAGGCAAACGTACTTGTTTTTAGTGTAGTTTGACTGAGAAGGATAAAATGCTTGAAATAAGAAACGCTGACTTTGACAAAGCAGTTTTGTACTTGTAAGTGGGGATCAAACTGCCTTATAATAATGGCAATTCTAGTTTCAAGCATTAACATGCTCAGAACCAATAATAAAATATCAGTAACAAGTAATAAACCCTTATTAAGATAAGTAAGGACTGAAACGCTTGAAGCAAGTGAAATGTTCTAACACAAAAAATGCCTGTAAGAAGTAATAACTTGTCAGACAAAAAACAAGCATACATTGCCTTGATTAAATATATTTTTATCTTACTAAGATTTCACTTTTTGCAGTGCAGGAAGCAACTTTTCGGCCTCCTCTATAATTCCCTGTATACACAAAGCCTCCGTAAGTTTGGCCAGGAGCTCCGCTTTTAACGGATTACCCCGTACCTCTACTTTATAATGGCCTGCAATTCTCAGTTACTCGTCGCGAGTAAAACTGGTTAATATAGACTTGGCGCTTCAATAAACTCTTCAAGAGTCGACATCTTGACTGTGTATAAATAGCCTGACAAGGCAAAATCACGCACAACAACGTGAAACACAACACTGGCTCACGACTAAAGAAGACAATAACGGCAGCGAAAATTCGCACTAAAGGCACAATTAATAGTGTGCTAAATTCTTATCCCGGACGAGCCCCCATTTTATGTTACGGCAGACCCGAACCAAAGGTCCCGTAACATAAAAGGCCAAACTCTTAATTGCGGGTAAACAAGAACGTTTATTATGATGAACACAGTGGTGGTTGTAGTGAAAAGAGGAAGAGAGGGAAAACAAACTGCCAACCAAAAAGCCTTCAAAAATACCTAAAGGTCTTCAGGTTATTGTCTCTGAACGCTCAGTGTGGACGTAAACCAAGGTAATCCGAAGCAGGTTGTGGTCCTGGGGGAAAACAGATAGCGAGCCAGTTCCAGAAAGTGAGCACCGCCATCTTGGGAAGGGCCGGCTTTATAAAGAGCAAAGTCCCGCCTAGCAATCAGACAAGGTCCGAGAACACGCCCACTCCACCTTGTCGAAACGGGAAGACAGCAGACACGGGGAAAACCACAACACCATAACACACACACACACACACACACACACACACACACACACACACACACACACACACACTCAGCCACTCTCACGCACACACACACACACACACACACACACACACACACACACGCACACACACACATTTGCATGATGGTTCTATGAATGCCCTAAGATGGACTGCTAACTCATCAGGGGGCTGATTCTGTTGTTGTTATTCTATTGAGTGAGGGCTTCTTATTAGACATACAGGCATCATTAAGGGAACACATGACTCTGCCCCATGCCACTCAATAACACCCCATTCTTTTTAAAATAATGTATGCATATTAATGAAGCACAAGCCCAATCTGCACAGTTGAAACTGAACAGTTAATATTGATGTTGAAATGCCTGAGATGGGAGCAGGTTGACATTCAAATTCATTGGAGAAGACATTTACCTTGAATCAGCAATCAAGAAAGAGAGAGAAAGAGAGAGAGAGAGAGAGAGAGAGAGAGAGAGGCAGCAGATGTTTAAGATACTGTGCCATTGCATTTCTTATGTCTCTGTTGGTGGGTAATAGCTTGTAGCAAGACGCTCTCTATGGCCCAGAAAGCCAAGTCACAGCAACACAAGACACAAGACTGTGAAAAATCTAATGGCCTTCAAATCCATTTACATATATCAAACATTACATGCAAATATACTAACAGACTCTGAACATCCATTATTCAAACTAACTCCGTCATTGACGTCATTGCCCCACGTGATCGCTTTGCGATCTTAAACCATTATATATATATATCACTTGTTCTCCCTCAAAATCTCACTCGTGGTGGTCGAATTCACTCTCATTAACCCAGCCTAGTCTACTGATTTTTGATTAGCCTCCTGCTCCTATCTTGATCTAATTCTTTTTATTCAGACTGACATAACTTTCATGACCACAAATATAAATTGGCCAGCGATTTAATCTGCTTTTTTCTTCATAAATGTATGTAAAATGGTCAGAGCAAAGCCTCATGGGAAATGGGATGACAAATATGTCATGTTGTACTGTTCCAAACTCTTTATTATCAATAGAAAATAGAATTCATTTTCGCATATCCTTTAGTCTGACCACTGATTTTATTAACCACCATAATGTAATGTTGCTAATTGGAGCTTGAATGTCTTGTGTAATGTGTTTATCCGTGTGCTGTGCTCGTTTATCGTGTGCTGTTTAGTCTCTTCTTCTAGGTTTTTCACGTTTTTTCAGTTGTGTAAATAAAGCGCTAAAGCGCCACCCACAGGCGTGGGGTATGTACTACAGCCCGTTCAACACAATCTGGTGGCTCCGTTTTTACACAAATCTCTCGTTACCAGGCTCTGTCTTTACGAAATTAAAAGATTCGATAGGTGTGAAAAATCTAGACTCTGTCTAAAGGGGACCTGAGGTCACATTTGAATTCATTTGAATATGGTGTATCCTACTTGAAGCTCTATTCTGCACAAAAGTTGTTTCTTTTTGGAAATGCAATGACACAGCTAAAACACTTAAAAAAAAGCACACTGCTGTGACCAAACTCTCCAGGTGTTGGAACTTCATGGTTTCTTGTATTTTTTTTATTTCATATAATAGATTAAATAACATACATTGATAAATGTATTAAAATTGCAGGTGACAAGTTCTCAATAGAGTTTCCTCAAGCATGATAAATAAACACATCTGATCTAACACTCAACTAAGCACTTGTGAACCTCGAAATAAATTGCGACTTTCTCACATCAAAAAAAGGGTCTGTGCCATTCTAGTGATTGTGGTCTGTGGACTCCAGATTCAAACTGCAGGCCCCACACACCTGTAGAGGAGAGGAGAAGAGAAGAGAAGAGAAGAGAAGAGAAGAGAAGAGAAGAGAAGAGAAGAGAGGAGAGGAGAGAAGAGGTGGTGAGGGGTTGGGTGGGTGAGTTTGACTAACTA
>NC_137923.1:36646246-36708746 GCF_963457725.1 Sprattus sprattus | reverse complement strand
TGAGTACCATATATGATATCTGAAATTTTAGAAAGATGTCGATAACCTTCCCAAAATGTAGGCGCTCCCTATTTTTTTTTCATTTACATCTAGATTACTGTGGATGTAAGTAGGAAAATGAATAGAAATGCCCAGTTTTGTCATATAATTGTGTGCCCCCAAGGGTATGCCATCACTTGAACAAATTTGGAACTGATATTTCATCCCAATCAAAAGTTAGAATATAAATAATCGGTGAGCCCTCCATACACTTCCGTGACTTTTGCTGCTTTTTGATTATACCAGACTCTATTTCAATCTTCTCGTCATCCAACCGTTGAAGCTCTTCCAATACTACTGTTACCCCATAAAAACAATCTTTTTGGGGGCTGGCTCTCTGTTTTATTTTTAGAAGCCATGATGATGTAGAATAAATGTGTTTTGTTGTGCACCTGCATTACGTTATAGAACTGTCAAAACTTGCGTGGCTAAACGGCAAAACAAATGCACGTGAATCACTGATTACATCCCACCTTCTCTGTTGTGCACTCGGATATCTTTGCATCTCATTGGTCTACAGTCATGATTGACACATGTGTGGACCAGTCAAGGAAAGTATTAGTTTATGTTTTTCACGCACAGACTTAGCAGAGTTTACCATAGCAACCATGGACATATGATAGCAACAAAATAGTCTTGGGTGCACGCATTGTGTCAGACTGACAGGTCAGTCAACCTATCATATTAGTTACAGGTTCCCGTATCTTGCTGGCTGATTGGGTTATCCTGATAAGATAAGACTCTGTAAAAGGTCGGGATAGCCTTCACGCTTAGAGCAAGATGTTACTCATAAGAGGACTCAGGAGGTTGAAGATGTTAGAAAGATGGGTATTTTTATTAACCCAAATAAGGCACAAAGGCAGTTAAAACACTGACAATACTAAATCAATATAAAAAATACAGTTTTCACTAAGGACAAATGCATGAAGCCACCAACAAATAAGCAATTCACATAAGACCACATGTATAAAAAGGACCATTAACTGGTCAGTGAGAGTCCTTATTAAACACGATCACTCTCACTACGAAACAAAACAAAAGCAAATAAAAGGACCAAGGTAACTAGCCCATCGTGAGAGCTCCAAGGACTTACGTCCTATTAAACTGGCAACTTTCCTGAACAAAGAACAAAGGTAAGTTTAAGTAGCCTTGACAAGCACCTTGAATTGGCTCATACCAATCATTGATTGATTTCAGGTGTGTCAATCAGCAAGGCACCAACACCTGTGGCTCACAGCAGCCATACCTAAACAATCAAACTCCCAATCAACTAGGAAACACAGACTACACATGGTAGCAATTAAGCTTGGTGCCGGCATAGCCGACACATAATAAAGCAGCCAAATCTCATTAAACATAAACTCCATATATCGCGCCATCTTCACAACACAAACTTAGACACTAAACACCGGTTGACAAACGGTATGAAATATGACAATATGATTATTGTTAAACTAAATAAACAGAAAATTTCAGAGACAAGACATTGAATGTGTGCTGATTTTAACTGAACAAAGACATGAACATCAAACATGTAACACACACACACACCAAAACACCTTCACCCAGTCCACAAAAGCAGCAGGTGCCCCGTCACAGACTCACTTTGTTCATTCGGTTAAAATCAAGCCACCCCTGAACTAAACACCACTATACATATTTGGGACCCATTCTAACGGCATCGGCAAGCCTGGTCTAGTCACACAAGAGCATTGTCCAAATTCCCTAATGCTGAATGGGCACTACATCCAACAGACCCACTCCAAAATCTTGTGGAAAGACTTCCTATAAGAGAGGCAACTGTTATAGAGTAGTTTTGGAATGAGATGTGCGTGAAACTCATATATGTGTGATGATCAGGTGTCCCAATACTTTTGACCTGACCTAACCTTGGATCTGGCTGGCCCAGAGCAATGCAGAACAATAAAGACGAGACAAGGGGGAAATTACTTTGCAATGGACTGACTCACTCCATGTAGTTTAATATGAGTCTGAAGTCAAATGTTTTAACTTTTGTGGGTAGAGGCTATTGTGATGTTCCTGCTGAGCTCCGCTCCGGCCACGCCCCCTTCAATCACACAAGCACATACACCTGTTTCACTCTCACTCATGCTCTCAGCTGCATGTCATTAGTATCATTCACCATCCCAGCTGCACTGCATTCAGGTCCCAAATCACATGATCACACACACCTGATTCACTCCTATATATAACCTGCACTCCCCTCACTCCGTGTTTGGTCTCGTCACTACAAGGGTGAAACCTTTGCCCAAGTCTTCTAAATCTGTGGCCCACTCTGCGTCCCTGGGATTCCGCCTTCCGGCCACCGGCAACTACAACCCCATTGTCAGCTGGCTTCCAGCCCAGCAAGCTCTCTGTCCGTGGGCGTCCAGCCCCGCAAGCTCCCTGTCTGCTGGCTTCCGAGTCAGCCATTTCGGTGCCGGCAGACTTTTAGGACTGCATTATCCAGAGTGCCGTGCATACGGCACCGGGAGTAATATGACTGTCTTGTCCGGCCTGTAGCCGTGTACCTCTGTTCTTTGCCCTTGCGCACAGTAGCCAGAGTGAGACTCTGTGCGATCTTTAGTTCATGTTCCTAGATCTTTGTATTAGAACTCTGTCTTAACCCTTTCGTTGATTTGTATACTCTGTTTGTGTCCTGTTCCCCGTCTGTACTCCATCAATAAACTCTGCATCACCTGAAACTCTTCAATCACAAACCCTGCAAGTCAATGTTTGAAATAATTGTCTTCCAAAATAAAACCATCATTTTACAATCTTGAGCATGTGTCAGCACTTTATTGAATGTGTTTGATCATAAAAATGTAGGAGCAATCTGGAAAATGACAGTTTCTCTGCTAAATGTGAATTGCCGTCACTTAATTGAAGGTGTTTCATTGTAATAAATGAGGGAAAATCTGTAAAATACCAGTGTTTCTCTGCAAAACTGTTAGGGCTGCCACTTTATTGAAGGTGTTTAATCTTAATTAAAGAAGCCTGACTTAATGAATGGTGTTTGCTCGTTATAAATTAGGAAGAATCTGTAAAATAACAGTATTTTATGCTGAACTTGTTGTACTGTCACTTTATTGAAAGTGTTCGATATTAATAATAAAAAAATCTGTAAAATAACAGTTTTTCTCTGCTGAACTGTTAGGGCTGCCACTTTATTGAAGATTTTTAATCTTAATTAAAGAAGCCTGACTTAATGAATGGTGTTTGTTCGTAATAAATTAGGAAGAATCTGTAAAATAACAGCATTTTTTGCTAAACTTGTAGTACTGTCACCTTATTGAAAGTGTTCGATATTAATAATAGATACAAAAATCTGTAAAATAACAGTTTTTCTCTGCTGAACTGTTAGGGCTGCCACTTTATTGAAGGTTTTTAATCTTAAATATCGACGAAAACATTGTAAAATAACAGTGATTCTCTGCTATACTTTTAGTACCCTAACTTAATAAAAGGTGTTTGCTCGTAATAAATTAGGAAGAATCTGTACAATAACAGTTTTTCTCTGCTAAACTGTTAGGGATGTAACTTTATTAATGGTGTTTGATTGTATTAATTGAGGAAAAATCTATAAAAAAAACAGTTTTTCTCTGCAAATCCTTAAATGGAAATATCTGTAAATATAGGGTTTTTGCACTTTATTTGAATTAGGATGTTTTACTTTAATTTTGCGGTTTTTGTTTGGCAGCCGTAGCTGCCAGTAATTTACTGTTTTTTTACAGATTTTTTTTTTACAGTGTATTTGGTGAGACCAACAACACACAACAGGTCATGTAAGTAAATGCAGCTTTGTCACCTTTCAAAGAGTGCAAATAAATTATCTGGAGATCAGCGAGCTTCAAGCAGGTGTTTTTCAAGGCAAACAGCAACCAGTTATCTCAGACTGCCATGAAGGCCAAAAGAGAAAAGAATTTCCATAAAGGCTGGGGATGGCAAGCATGCTAATGCTAATCAACTCCCGTGCCTGCATCCATGATCCCAGAGCACTATCTAAAGAGCTGAATGATCCCACAGCACTATCATATGAGGTATGGGTAGGTGTCAATGACACATGAATACATGAGATATGGGTAGGTGTCAACATGAACAGATGAACACATGACCATATAAGATATGGGTAGGTGTAGATACAAATGTATGCAGGCATAATTTGGAACAATATTACAGTACATTTACAGAACAGTATTGTAAATAAATGAATGAAAGAGCCTAACAATAGCAGTACATTTTATTGAGAATTGAGAAAAAAGTTATTTTACTGTCTTGCCATCTCATCTGCATCTCTTAGTTGGGGATCCTACCAGGGCTCCATCTGAGACCGTTACACTGGTGGCAGGTTAGTCTGTGTGTGTGTGTGTTTGGTGTGTGTGAGTGAGTGTGTGTGTGTGTGTGTGTGTGTGTGTGTGTGTGTGTGTGTGTGTGTGTGTGTGTGTGTGTGTGTGTGTGTGTGTGTGTGTGTGTGTGTGTGTGTGTGTGCGTATGTGTGTGTGTGTGTGTGTGCGTATGTGTGTGTGTGTGTGTGTGGCAGGTTAGGTTTGTGGTGTATATTTAGCTCAAAGAGAAACCACAACCGCCTCTTCTCTCAACCGTCATGTGATAGAGCACAACCCTGACTGCTGCCATTTCTCAGGCCTGTTTCTACGTCTCTCTTTCCTTTTCCTCTACTGAGGGCGGTCATCATAAATGGAGTCAGGTCTGTGTCTCGTAGGCCACTCTAGTAAGGACATGAATCCCCCTCAACTAAACAACAGTGAGAGATACGTGTATTGTTTACTTTAACCGCCCACTCAGTTCATTCAGATCAGTATGGTCACACAAGACCCTAACCCTGATCAGGATGTTCTGAGGGGTTTTTTGTGTAGAAAGTAAATACTCCCTCATCTTCTCTCTCTCTTTCTGACAGTATTATACAGACTCATCCTCCCTCTCTGTTCCTGACAGTATTATACAGACTCATCCTCCTTCTCTCTTCCTGACAGTATTATACAGACTCATCCTCCCTCTCTCTTTCTGACAGTATTATCCTCAACTTCACTCTGTCACATTTGTGCCCTTGCTCTGTGAAGGGTTGAAGAGATCACACACGCACGCACGCACGCACGCACGCTCGCACGCACACACACACACACACACACACACACACACTCACACACACACACACACACACACACACACACTCATACACACTCACACACACTCACACACACTGACAGTCATTTGCCTCCCTTGTTTCTGCATGCTTCTTATCCTCCAACAACTCATGCTTTTTTTCCTCAGAGACAGTGTGACAGTGTATTGATGTGTAACAAGAACTTCTAAAGGAATGACAGAAATAGGGATTCACTGCATGTCTGTGTGTGTGTGAGTGTTTGTGTGGGTGTGTGTGTGTGAGTGCCCTACACAGCGAACTCCACAGGCTAATAGTGACTAATTATCCCAACGCATTTATTTATATACACAGCCCACCCATCTTTCTCTTTCTTTCTTTCTTTCTTTCTTTCTTTCTTTTTATAAACCAGCCCGAGTCTGGAGAGCCTTGTGCCAGATTGTAGATAACTCTGAAAGCCCTCCACATGTTTGATGACTTACAAATTAGGACAAGCAATATCAGGAGGAATGCTTCTGAAAGGATCCCGTGATTCCTGCCGAGAGAAACTTATCAGAGAGCCATTCAGAGCCCAGACAATGTTGCCACTATTGCTATCGCCTTAACCAGCCATATCTAACCATCGCAGATTTGATTAAATCCCCAGACACGATTGCTTCATTTGAGAAGATTAGGAGATCAAAATGGATTTCTGTCCTCTAATCCGTGACTGATGTGAAATAAGACAATGAGGAAGAATGAGCACTATTTCAAACAATGTATGGTGTCCATTATGTGCTATGTTCACTGAGGAACATCAACCTTAGAATAAAGCACGGCATAAATCTCTGGTCATGCCGGCAGCCTTCACATGACAACCTACTTTCTCCACATCACAAAGGCAAATACGGCGCCATGCCGCTCTGACCAAAAGCGTTCCACAGACTCCCATTCAAATGTCTTCAAGAGGAGATCCCTTCTCTCACTAAGACTCTCTGTCTAACTATAACCAGAGGCCGCACAGACATCTGTCAGACCTATCAGCATAGACTGCTTGAGCTGCTCTGTCTCCATCTGTTCTGGGATCAGTCCTGTAACTGTACGTGGTGGAGGGATACAGAGAGAGTGCACTGTAAAAAAAAAATCTGTAAAAAAACAGTAAATTACTGGCAGCTACGGCTGCCAAACAAAAACCGCAAAATTAAAGTAAAACATCCTAATTCAAATAAAGTGCAAAAACCCTATATTTACAGATATTTCCATTTAAGGATTTGCAGAGAAAAACTGTTTTTTTTATAGATTTTTCCTCAATTAATACAATCAAACACCATTAATAAATAATAAATAATAATAAATAATTACATCCCTAACAGTTTAGCAGAGAAAAACTGTTATTGTACAGATTCTTCCTAATTTATTACGAGCAAACACCTTTTATTAAGTTAGGGTACTAAAAGTATAGCAGAGAAACACTGTTATTTTACAATGTTTTCCTCGATATTTAAGATTAAAAACCTTCAATAAAGTGGCAGCCCTAACAGTTCAGCAGAGAAAAACTGTTATTTTACAGATTTTTTTATTATTAATATCGAACACTTTCAATAAAGTGACAGTACTACAAGTTCAGCAAAAAATACTGTTATTTTACAGATTCTTCCTAATTTATAACGAGCAAACTCCATTCATTAAGTCAGGCTTCTTTAATTAAGATTAAACACCTTCAATAAAGTGGCAGCCCTAACAGTTTTGCAGAGAAACACTGGTATTTTACAGATTTTCCCTCATTTATTACAATGAAACACCTTCAATTAAGTGACGGCAATTCACATTTAGCAGAGAAACTGTCATTTTCCAGATTGCTCCTACATTTTTATGATCAAACACATTCAATAAAGTGCTGACACATGCTCAAGATTGTAAAATGATGGTTTTATTTTGGAAGACAATTATTTCAAACATTGACTTGCAGGGTTTGTGATTGAAGAGTTTCAGGTGATGCAGAGTTTATTGATGGAGTACAGACGGGGAACAGGACACAAACAGAGTATACAAATCAACGAAAGGGTTAACAGACAGAGTTCTAACACAAAGATCTAGGAACATGAACCAAAGATCGCACAGAGTCTCACTCTGGCTACTGTGCGCAAGGGCAAAGAACAGAGGTACACGGCTACAGGCCGGACAAGACAGTCACATTACTCCCGGTGCCGTATGCACGGCACTCTGGATAATGCAGTCCTAAAAGTCTGCCGGCACCGAAATGGCTGACTCGGAAGCCAGCAGACAGGGAGCTTGCGGGGCTGGACGCCCACGGACAGAGAGCTTGCTGGGCTGGAAGCCAGCTGACAATGGGGTTGTAGTTGCCGGTGGCCGGAAGGCGGAATCCCAGGGACGTAGAGTGGGCCACAGATTTAGAAGACTTGGGCAAAGGTTTCACCCTTGTAGCGACAAGACCAAACACGGAGTGAGGGGAGTGCAGGTTATATATAGGAGTGAATCAGGTGTGTGTGATCATGTGATTTGGGACCTGAATGCAGTGCAGCTGGGATGGTGAATGATACTAATGACATGCAGCTGAGAGCATGAAACCACAGCTGAGACCACAAAAGTTAAAACATTTGACTTCAGACTCATATTAAACTACATGGAGTGAGTCAGTCCATTGCAAAGTAATTTCCCCCTTGTCTCGTCTTTATTGTTCTGCATTGCTCTGGGCCAGCCAGATCCAAGGTTAGGTCAGGTCAAAAGTATTGGGACACCTGATCATCACACATATATGAGTTTCACGCACATCTCATTCCAAAACTACTCTATAACAGTTGCCTCTCTTATAGGAAGTCTTTCCACAAGATTTTGGAGTGGGTCTGTTGGATTTAGTGCCCATTCAGCATTAGGGAATTTGGACAATGCTCTTGTGTGACTAGACCAGGCTTGCCGATGCCGTTAGAATGGGTCCCAAATATGTATAGTGGTGTTTAGTTCAGGGGTGGCTTGATTTTAACCGAATGAACAAAGTGAGTCTGTGACGGGGCACCTGTGTGACCCACCACTGCAGCCTGTAGGCTGCTGCTTTTGTGGACTGGGTGAAGGTGTTTTGGTGTGTGTGTGTGTTACATGTTTGATGTTCATGTCTTTGTTCAGTTAAAATCAGCACACATTCAATGTCTTGTCTCTGAAATGTTCTGTTTATTTAGTTTAACAATAATCATATTGTCATATTTCATACCGTTTGTCAACCGGTGTTTAGTGTCTAAGTTTGTGTTGTGAAGATGGCGCGATATATGGAGTTTATGTTTAATGAGATTTGGCTGCTTTATTATGTGTCGGCTATGCCGGCACCAAGCCTAATTGCTACCATGTGTAGTCTGTGTTTCCTAGTTGATTGGGAGTTTGATTGTTTAGGTATGGCTGCTGTGAGCCACAGGTGTTGGTGCCTTGCTGATTGACACACCTGAAATCAATGATTGGTATGAGCCAATTCAAGGTGCTTGTCAAGGCTACTTAAACTTACCTTTGTTCTTTGTTCAGGAAAGTTGCCAGTTTAATAGGACGTAAGTCCTTGGAGCTCTCACGATGGGCTAGTTACCTTGGTCCTTTTATTTGCTTTTGTTTTGTTTCGTAGTGAGAGTGATCGTGTTTAATAAGGACTCTCACTGACCAGTTAATGGTCCTTTTTATACATGTGGTCTTATGTGAATTGCTTATTTGTTGGTGGCTTCATGCATTTGTCCTTAGTGAAAACTGTATTTTTTATATTGATTTAGTATTGTCAGTGTTTTAACTGCCTTTGTGCCTTATTTGGGTTAATAAAAATACCCATCTTTCTAACATCTTCAACCTCCTGAGTCCTCTTATGAGTAACATCTTGCTCTAAGCGTGAAGGCTATCCCGACCTTTTACAGAGTCTTATCTTATCAGGATAACCCAATCAGCCAGCAAGATACGGGAACCTGTAACTAATATCATAGGTTGACTGACCTGTCAGTCTGACACAATGCGCGCACCCAAGACTATTTTGTTGCTATCATATGTCCATGGTTGCTATGGTAAACTCTGCTAAGTCTGTGCGTGAAAAACATAAACTAATACTTTCCTTGACTGGTCCACACATGTGTCAATCATGACTGTAGACCAATGAGATGCAAAGATATCCGAGTGCACAACAGAGAAGGTGGGATGTAATCAGTAATTCACGTGCATTTGTTTTGCCGTTTAGCCACGCAAGTTTTGACAGTTCTATAACGTAATGCAGGTGCACAACAAAACACATTTATTCTACAACATCATGGCTTCTAAAAATAAAACAGAGAGCCAGCCCCCAAAAAGATTGTTTTTATGGGGTAACAGTAGTATTGGAAGAGCTTCAACGGTTGGATGACGAGAAGATTGAAATAGAGTCTGGTATAATCAAAAAGCAGCAAAAGTCACGGAAGTGTATGGAGGGCTCACCGATTATTTATATTCTAACTTTTGATTGGGATGAGATATCAGTTCCAAATTTGTTCAAGTGATGGCATACCCTTGGGGGCACACAATTATATGACAAAACTGGGCATTTCTATTCATTTTCCTACTTACATCCACAGTAATCTAGATGTAAATGAAAAAAAATAGGGAGCGCCTACATTTTGGGAAGGTTATCGACATCTTTCTAAAATTTCAGATATCATATATGGTACTCATAGCTTGACGGGTACTCTGTAACATCAAATTGAAATTTTCCACCATACTGTGCCTAAAACTCAAAAGTAAGCCTTTACATTTGGGCATGGAATTTTTAGGTCATTTAGGAAAAAACATCAAGGTTCTAACAGGTTAAATGAAAATGGGTTTGCAAAAATGTTTATGCTGAATTAGTGAAGAATTCACTGTAAATTTACATAGAATCATGCTAAATTGTTAGTATGTACATAAACCATAATATAATGAGCTACATATTAAATTACAGATTATCAGTGTAATTTTATTTACATTTGCATGTATTTCAGAAAAATGGAAAATGTATGTATAAATAATACAGTTATTTTCTGTAAAAAAAATTGAAATCCATGTAATTTGTCATTATTGGCATTATCCTTAAAATAGGAGTCGTGTTTTTAATTTATAGTTAACCTCCATTATTATATGTAGTTTTGTATACAATTTCAAAAAACAGAAAACCACTGTAAAAATGTAGAGTTATTAACTGTAAAATTAGGTTGTTTTTTTTACAGTGTGAGAAAGAAAGAGTGCACACATTTTCTACAACAGCACACCATACCAGTGTCCTTGTAGGTCTCCTGCAGGTTCGTGGAGTTATGTATGTGGCGTCTGGAGATCCCACACAGACAGACAGACACACACACGGACTGCAGGCCATCTGTTAGCTCTATCAGGTCCACTGGACCTCCTCTGGGCCTATACTCACTGGGAGTCTCCCCTGCTCTCTCAGGTCACCTGGGTCTCCTGTGGGCCTATACTCACTGGGAGTCTCCTCCCCTGCTCTCTCAGGTCACCTGGGTCTCCTCTGGGCCTATACTTCCTGGGAGTCTCCCCTCTCTCTGGCTCTCTGCGAACAAGGGGGTGCAACGACGGACTCGTGAATGTCCGCACAGGAGGCCATTTTAAGGACGGAATAGTTCCGGGAGGGATCAGTGGTATGTTAGGTAACGTCAGTGATCTTCACAATCGTTGTATCATATCATATCTCGCGGAAATCTTGAAAGATTTACAAATTACTTGATTTACAAACGTCATTACCTTGGTAATAATTGTCGATGCTTGAACATGTTGAAATGTGCAGCTTTATTGTGTATCACGGCTATTGTGTTTCAATCAGTTTACATCAATTGGCGAGGCATAATTGTTCTTTCTTTTCAATACAACTTTTAAGTTGCACATAATAAAACTGAAGTTGCACATGATTTCCAATCGGGTTGGTTTGTTAAACATCTACATTATGATTTCCACAGGAAATTGCTGACTTTATTGCCAATGAAGATGCCAGAATTTTGTGCAGTCTGTTCTATTGAAAGTTCCCTTGAAACGAGATCCCGTGGGATCACCTGTATTTTATTATATCAGTAATATTGCTTTTAAAAAGTTGATAATAAAAGTATACATTTATCTCCTGTTGCCATTCTGTATGCTGAGTTTTAGTAGCCTATTGATTTTACATAAATAGCTTGTGCATTGTGTATTTATGGCACCTATCTGAGCGAGCTATTCCGTCTCAAAATGGCCGAATTGTGCGGACATTTGACTCTTGCTGGCCGACATTTGTCGGCCAGCAACGCGGGCAACTTATCTAGCCTTTATTATAGATATCTATGTCTGCGAACCCTCATTCTCTTACACCTCTTTCACCACTGTCCTGCCATTACGTCACATGGTGGTGCTCACTGTCTCTCTCTCGCTGTCTCTCTCCCCTCTCTCTCCCCTCTCTCGCCCACACACAGAGCCATCTCTGCCGTTCATCTACATACCCCAGGGTCCCGCGCCAGGGACAAGTTTACATGCAATCAAAAATGAAAACGTTCAGTATTTATAGTCCAACAAATCTATGTATTTCTGCTTTGAGGTGGTGTTCAAATGAAAACTCTCTGTCTAGCAGGTTTGTCGCTATGGTGATGATGACACAGACATCCTTCACTGCAGCTTCCCTGTAGGGGTTAAGAGCCTAGAACATTCTGCCTATAACACGAAGACAGGGAAAGCTAAGATGGATTGGACGCTTCATCATATCTCCATGCCCTCTAATGTGTGGAACAATGACCACATCACACTCTCCAACATATACATACCTATACAGTGGTGATTGTAATAAATACATAAATGGTATCCTAATGTGTCTGGGATGCTGACTAACAATGGATTTGTATTGGCTTAATGCAGACTTAAAGAGGCTGTCATTGTCACAGTTCTGCTGCAACAACATTGCTTCCTCAGCCCTCTGTGTGTATATATGTGTTAGTGTGTGTGTGTGTGTGTGTGTGTTAGTGTGTGTGTGTGTGTGTGTGTGAGAGGGAGAGAGAGAGAGAGAGAGAGAGAGAAATAGAATAGATAGGGTTTGTGAGGCAAATCATATTCTGTTTGTCAGTGTTTTAGAGAATGTGTGTGAGTGAGAGTGTGAGAGTGTGTGTGCATGTGTGTGTGTGTGTGTGTGTGTGTGTGTGTATGTGTGTGTGAGTGTGTGTATGTGTCTTAATGTGTGTGCATGCGTGCGTGCGTGTGTGTGTGTGAAATATAAGCTTTATCCCAACATGAAAGGGAAGACTGTTTCTGAAGACCTCTCTCTGTTCTCCTCCTCCCCTTTGGTTTAGAAGTTTAGTTCATTTCTCTGAGTGAAGCCAAGAGGTGCTGATCACAAGCATGGAAGGGAGAGCACTGTTATATTTATCCACATATTGAAGCATTCCATGGCACTTCAAGCTGAGAGGGCCTTTGTGATAACAATTGGTGAAAGCTGAGCTGAGCAAGGAGCAACAAAAGTTATATTTAAAGCACTTGCAAAGTAGGTACACAGATTTACCATATATATACTGTATATACAGTACCAGTCAAAAGTTTGGACACACCTTCTCATTCAATGCTTTTCCTTTATTTTTATTTGTTTCTACATTGTAGATTAATATTGAAGAAATCCAAACTATGCGCATATATGGAATTATGTGGTAAACAAAAAAAATGCTCAACAAACCAAAATATATATTATATTTTAGATTCTAAGATCTTTTAAGAAGTAGCCATCTTTTGCTTTGATGACAGCTTTGCAAACTCTTGGCATTCTTTCAATCAGCTTCACGAGGTAGTCACTTGGAATGGTTTTCCAACAGTCTAGAAGAAGTTCACAACGGTGCTGAGCACTTGTTGGCTGCTTTGCCTTTACTCTGCAGTCCAACTCATCTCATCTCAATTGGGTTTAGGTCAGGTGATTGTGGAGGCCAGGTCATCTGACGCAGCACTCCATCACTCTCCTTCTTGGTCAAATAACCCTTACATAGCCTGGAGGTGTGTTGGGGTCATTGTCCTGTTGAAATACAAATGCTGGTCCCACTAAAAGCAAACCAGATGGGATGGCATGTCACTGCAGAATGCTGTGGTAGCCATGCTGGTTTAGTATGCCTTGAATTTTGAAAAAACTCACAAAACAGTGTCACCAGCAAAGCACCCCCACACCATCACACCTTCTCCTCCATGCTTCACAGTGGGAACCACACATGTAGAAACCATCCGCTCACCTCTTCTGCGTCTTACAAAGACACGGCAGGTGGAACCAAAAATCTCAAAGTAGATTTCCACTGGTTTAATGTCCATTTTGTGTGTTTCTTGGCCCAAGCAAGTCTCTTCTTCTTGTGGTTCTTCCTCAGTAGTGGCCTCTTTGCAGCAATTCCACCATGAAGGCCTGATTCACGCAGTCTCCTCTGAAAAGTGGATGTTGAGATGTGTCTGCTACTTGAACTCTGTAAAGCATTTATGCAGGCTCTAATCTGAGGTGCTGGCGGTTTCTGAGGCTGGTAACTCTGAGGAACTTATCCTCTGCAGCAGAGGTAACTCTTGGTCTTCCTGTCCTGGGGCGGTCCTCATGAGACCCAGTTTCATCATAGCGCTTGATGGTTTTCGTGACTGCACTTGAGGATACATTCAAAGTTCTTGAAATTTTCCGGATTGACTGACCTTCCCGTCTTAAAGTAATGATGGACTGTCGTTTCTCTTTACTTAGTCGAGTGGTTTTTGTCATAATATGGATTAGAACTGTAGTCAAATAGGCCTATCCACTGTATAGAACTGTTCATCAACCCTGCCTCTGATGCACAACACAACTGATGGTCTCAAACACATTAAGAAGGCAAAAAATTCCACAAATGTACTGTTGACAAGACACACCTGTTGACAAGGCACACCTGTTAATTGAAAACCATTCCAGGTGACTACCTCGTGAAGCTGGTTGAAAAATGCCAGTGTGCAAAATTGTCATCAAAGCTAAAGGTGGCTACTTTGAAGAATCTAAAATATAAAACATATTCTGGTTTATTTAACACTTTTTTTGTTTACCACATAACTCCATATGCGTTCCTTCATAGTTTTTATGTCTTCAATATTAATCTGCAATGTAGAAAAAAAATGTAATACATAAAAACCATTGAATGAGAAGGTGTGTCCAAACTTTTGACTGGTACTGTATATATATATTCATATACATAATGATTGAAAACTTGGAATATATGGAATGAAAGTCTGAATAAGTTGGAAATATTGAATGAAAGCTGAGGATATTGAGCAAAGTCTGAATATTTTGAATAAGGTTAAGAATGAAACCTGACTTCATTAAGGTACTGATACCATATTGTATTTTCGATATGCGGTGCATTAGGTCAAGATGACTGACTGCAACAATTCTCGTTGCTGAATTCCAAATAACGAAACATAATAAACCTGTAGAGTGTAGACGTTGGCTGTCTGAGGAGCAGGGGCTGGCAGGCCTGTGAATATTCTCAAGTTTATATATTAAATCATTTCCTAAATGGTATGCCATGATATGTATGTGCGTGTGTGCGTGTGTGTGTGCGTGTGCGTGTGCGTGTGCGTGAGTGAGAGCAGGTGATTAACATTTGAAACAGCTCCCTTTGCCTCCTTGCCTAAGGCCTAATGTTTCCTTTCCGTCTGGAACAGGCTGGTGCACCTGTGGATCAGAAACACACACACAACTACCCACCCACACATACACACACACACACATATAGACATGCGCACACACACTCACACACACACACACACACATATAGACATGCGAACACACACTCACACACACACACACACACATGCGCACACACACACACACACACAACATATAGACATGCACACACACACTCACACACACACACACACACACACACACACATATAGACATGCGCACACACACAGACACACACAACATATAGACATGCGCACACACACTCACACACACACACACACACACACACACACACACACACACACACACACACACACACACACTTATACAACACACACAGCTGCAGGCTTTAGTTTACTACTCTCCTCACTAGCAAAAAACTGTTGGCTTAATGATCTACAACCGGACATCTGTGAACCCCCATGTGTGTGTGTGTGTGAGTGTGTGTGTGTGTGTGTCTTACTGTATTGTGGCCCTCATGGAAATCTCATTTTACGTGTAGTACACACACACACACACACACACACACACACACACACACACACACGCACACAAACACACACACAGACAAACACACACAACACAAGAGGAACACTTTGAAACTCTTTTCTACTGTATGAATGTACTTACGTTTTTGAGTGTGGTTGGGGTGCTAACACATGGAGAGCAATGCAGGCTTAACAGAGATTGTGTTTCCATCCTCTTTCCATCACTGACAGACGCAGGAGCAGATGTACTAAGACGTTGAAACCAGTTTTAGGCGTCATTCTTTCCGCAACGTGCGCTTAAATACATGGCATGGTATGTACGGATGCACACGACTAAAACTGCATTCTGTTTGCTGCCAGCATGAGAAGTTGCATCTGCATTTGTGGGAGGGGCGTGGGAATAATGGGAGGGGAAGTGCAGAGTGACTGATGAAGTACTTAGTTGGATGCATGAAACTGTGGGAGACAGACAGCACGCATTTACATTGTTGTGGACTCTTTAAAGTAACGCTACTGAGTTTCTGGAGCCGCCAGGTAGGGGGCTACTTTCTGCTGGACTATTCAGTAGCTTATTTGCTGTCTTGCTTTCTCTTGTGTTGCACTTGCTTGATGTTTGATTGTGTTAGGAAAGTAACCTGTAGCTATCACAATAACATTACAAAGAAGCTGACGCAAGAGCACTTGTTACTAGCATTAATGTCCAATAGTGTTATAACAAGCTTGCTAACATCGCTAACGAGATGTCTTGCTAGCTGTTTATGACAAACTAGTGAGTCAACAACTTTCCTAACACAGTCAAACATCAAGCAAGTGCAACACAAAGCAAGACAGCAAATAAGTTACTGAATAGTCCAGCAGAAAGTAGCCCCCTACCTGGCGGCTCTAGACACTCCGTAGTGTTACTTTATAGCAAGTGTAATCGTTTGCTTTTGCTTTTTCACTTCATCCACTTCCCATTGTGATGATGTCTGCTACACTATTGAAATGGTTTGTTATATCTGGACCAATAGTCCTAGCATTGCTTTGAGTGGTGCAGAATTATTGCCCTGTACTATCTCTCTGTTTGATGACACCTTACTTGCATGTATATCCTTTTCCTGTTTGCTAAACTTTTGATTGCTTTTATTTTAAGGTGGTTCCATGATTCCATTCAACTGCGCCTGTGATTGGACGATACCATTCAGTTGCAGGCGTCGCAACACTTGGTTAGATAGCATTTACTTGCGTCGATAATGACATTATCTACAGGTTTAGTCCAATCCAGGTAAAATGAAAAGGCACGGCATGGGTTTCCTGTGGACTGGCCAAGTCTCTGTTTACACTGCACTGTCTCACATACTGTACATACATCTGCCCTCAGTGGAATCCACCCAACATCATCACTGCACTCTCTTACATACACACATCTGCTCCTCAACATCATCACTGCGCTCTCTCTCACACATACATCTGCCTCTGAACATCATCACTGCACTCTCTCACACACACACATCTGCCCCTCAACATCATCACTGCACTCTCTCACACACACACATCTGCCCCTCAACATCATCACTGCACTCTCTCACATACATACATCTGCCCCTCAACATCATCACTGCACTCTCTCACACACACACATCTGCCCCTCAGTGGAATCCACCCAACATCATCAGAAGCATGTCAAATTATTTGTTATTTTCATTCAAAACTCTTCTATCATCGTACTCATCAAGCCAAAGGCACTTCAATACAGTATCACTGAAAAGGTATGTTGTGTGATGGAAAAGGCAACATCATTGCTTTTGCCATAATTATATTGAGGATAAAATAAGAGACGATTGTGAAAAGTAAGATATTAAAATAGGCTCCCGCTCCCCTCCTCTCCTCAAGGTACCGTGGCGTTTTCGTGATGTTCTCTTGCTAAATGGTTCCATTTATTACACTGAGTGAAATGCTCTCTGCTGGATCGTCCAAATGAAAGCATCATTTGAGCCTGTGCATTCGCTTTTGCAATTTGTGCTCTGACAGTAATGTAATTCACTGGGTGCCTCTCGGTGCCAGTTGTCACAGTGCCAGATGCATTGGCACTCCAGGCACTTAACCATTTAGGGCGCTGGCATGAGGCCTAGTCAATCTCCATCCTAGACAGCTTTTCACATCATAGCAGACAGAATCTCTGTCTGGCTCCTCAGAAAAATCTGTTTATTTTCCAACCCTTTTAGAAGAATGATTTTTAGGCCATTTGAAGCCACTCATCTATGGATGCTGTCACTTGAACTTGCTGGTGTCACTCTCAAGTGAGACAGGTTTTTTTAGTCCTGCTCTTCAGATTTCACACATTCATCCTGAACAGAAAAAAACACCTAAGCTGCCAATTAGTGCAAACCTGTGATCCACAGATCAGTGTGCTTCCGTTTTTGGTGCAGCCTGGCTTAAAGTCAAGTCAAGTCAAAGTCAAAGTGTTTATTATTGCATGCACCAAATTGCTTCAGCACAGCAAAATTCTTAGGACTTGGCTTAGTCTGTGCTAAAGAGGGAAGAGCTACCCAGTCTCTCCCTCACCATCTTTACTCTGTGCTAAAGAGGGAAGAGCTACCCAGTCTCTCCCTCACCATCTTTACTCTGTGCTAAAGAAGGAAGAGCTACCCAGTCTCTTCCTCACCATCTTTACTCTGTGCTAAAGAGGGAAGAGCTACCCAGTCTCTCCCTCACCATCTTTACTCTGTGCTAAAGAAGGAAGAGCTACCCAGTCTCTTCCTCACCATCTTTACTCTGTGCTAAAGAAGGAAGAGCTACCCAGTCTCTCCCTCACCATCTTTACTCTGTGCAGCTGTAATGCTATAGCCTGGATACCAGCCTGAACTCCGCCCACAACATTTTTGGTCTGGGAGATTCAGTCTGGAGTCGAGCTAGTTGGGAGGGATTAAACGTTTCGAAAAAGTTGAGAAAGCAATCTAAACCAATCAAATTGTAAGGGTGGGCTTTATACGTTGATGGACAGATGACCTGATGATAGATAGAATATACATCGAACAAAGATGGCGCCGTCTCAGGAGCTTAGTGGGACATATTTGATATGATTTAAGCTATCTACACAACTTTTTTTATGTCTACATTGACTCGGTTAGTTGTGTATGTGCAACACGAATGTTGCCGAGGATAGTAGCTCTTAACTGAAGCACTCTAGACCATTATTGATAGGTTATGCTAACTAGCCTTGAGTGCTAATTAAGTAACGTGAGCAGGCATATCTCAAAAGATATTGACAGCGCATTCATTTTGAAATAGGAACAGAGAAACGCGATCAAGGCATTTGTCGATTGAAAAGATGTTTTTGCCGTCCTTCCTACGGGATCAGGTAAACGTTTAATCTATCAGATGGTAATACTACGTTGCTCTGATTGGTTCTTGGTATCCAATTCAGCGACTAGGCATTTTCTTTCCTGGTTCGTTGAAACACGCCCCATAATCACAGCCCAATGGTTCAGTCTCAGACTCATATTCTGACTAGAATTATGAGTATGACATCGTCAGGCTAGTAATGCTATGCATTATGGAAGTGTATGTCCATGCAAACATCTGTGTGTGTGTGTGTGTGTGTGTGTGTGTGTGTGTGTGTGCAGGCCCGCCGACAGGGGGGGACAAACGGGCCCTGGAATGGGGGGGGCCCATAACTGGACCCCCATGAAGTTGGGATTAATTATTGTGGGCCGGTCCACATTTCGGCGTGCGAGGGCCAGCCATCCTTCAATCATACCGGCCCCATTATTTATTATACCACCGCCTTACTGACCTGACAATACGGATAACTAGAGACCAAGAAAGACCCTAACGACAAATTGTTTGGAAGGTGCATCCAGTATATATAGCGCTTCCTTGTCATGCACATCTATGTGACGGTTGGTATATGGTATAATTTTCTATTTCTTCAAACTGTAAAATCCTGTTTCTTCAAACTGTACAATCATTGCAACAAACTAAATCAAAATAAAACTAAAATGCTTTCTTTAAACTAAACTACGATGTTCTTATATTTGGCGAATTTATGTTTGAATATTTTGCAAAAATATGTTGCGGTGCATGATGGGATTATACAGCTAACGTGTGCAGTAGTTGGCTGTACAAACTCAAGAAAACACCTGAACGAGTGGTTAGATAGAGAGTGCTTTGACCACAAACCAGCCTCCAAGAGACAATGTTCAAGCCTGATGCCGACTCGGAATCACGGGCCTGGCATGTAACCAACTCTCATTTTACCCTACAACGGATTCTCTCTATTTTACCCTACAACGGATTCTAATGTAAATTAACAATGCAAACATAATCCATTGCTTGCTAGCAGGGCTGTCCGGGTATGTTAAACCGTGTGGATTATTGTGGAATAATTGCAACTTGCAAGAAGCCCGTGATCAAGACAGCGTCAAGGTAGGCCGTTTGGTTTTTAATTGTGCCCAAAATGCCAGGGCCGAAAATCGTTCCCAGTCCGAGCCTGGGCTCCGCCTTGTTCCCCAAACATTCTCTGGAAGTTCAGCGGACGTACACGCGGGTCTGGCGATAAATAAAAGTTCCCTTGACATGATTCCCCTTTGTCAAGTGAAAAATGGTCGATGAAATGTGCAGTTAATGAGCACTAAGTGATTACAATAGCGTGAGTTTTATTGTGGTATGATTCTGAAAGCCATAACTTCACTCAGTCCATATCCATAGCCTATCCAATTAAAGTTGTAAATAATCCTTTTGGTTTATCCGTAATAAATGGGCTTGTCATCCCGACGTCATGTGTTTGGGAGCTGCACAAGGAAATTCTGTGGTTGTGTTTTTTTTGGGGGGGGCGGGGGGGCCCATTGAGAGAATTTTGTCCCGGGCCCAGCCAAACCTGTCAGCGGCCCTGCTCGTAAGTGCATATAACCAATACTACACAATGAATGCATAGAACAATGCAATATATTCATGGACACAACATCTTCCCCCTTTGAACAAAGCATACCTCTGGTTACCTAGTTGAAAAGGACACTGTCACTCTATAACAATGTAAGAGATCAAAGCACACTCTTTTAACACATTCACATTAGTAAGTAAAAGTAAAACATTAGGTAGAAACAGTTCATTTCTCCATAACAAAATCCTTGGTCCAGCTAGGTGGATTTCTAATCCTGGCAGGCCTGGGCTGGCTATCAGAGTCAGCGTCAGGTGGATGCTCAGCCCCTGTGTTACAGTCCATTGGTTCATTAGAATTGGACTCTGTGCTCAACTCTGACAACGCTGACAAATGGGAGGCATTCCATATCCTTCCGTCGTCCAACAGGTAAGTGTTTGGTCCTCTCTTTGTCACAACAGTCCTTGGTTTAGAGAATTTCAGTTCTCCTTTCTTCACTCTCCATGGCTTCCTTACCCGCACTTCGTCACCAGGATGGAGGTCGGTGGCTTTAGCATGCCTCTTGGCATCAGTGTATTCTTTCATCTTTCGTTGTTTATCCTTCACTCTTTCTCGCATGGCATGTCTGTCAGATGGAGGGACAGGCATGTCAATCACCTGAAGCTTTGTTCTCATTCGTCGGCCATGGAGCAGTTCTGAAGGTGATACTCCGGTGGTAGAATGTGTAGTTGCCCTGTAGTCCATCAAATATGTTCTCAGGAATGGTTTCCAAGGTTCACCTTGAATTGAAGCAGTTTGCAGGCAGTCTTTCACACATCTGTTGAATCTTTCAACTTCCCCGTTAGCTCTTGGGTAATAAACTGAAGATCTCATGTGTTGAATTCCCCTCTGTTTGAGAAAGTCTGAAAAGTCAGCAGAGAGGAATTGAGGACCATTATCACTTATCAAGTCTTTTGGATTCCCTTCTCGTGAAAAAATTGCAGTCAGAAATTGTATGATGGTAGCCGTATCAGCCCGGGGAGCGAAAGCAACTTCCGGCCACTTACTGTAGTAGTCAACCATTGTGATGGCATATCTACAGTCAGGAGGTGCTATCTCAAATGGGCCCACGATGTCCACAGACACTTTTTCCCAGGCAGCAGATGGTAAGGGAACAGGCTGAAGTGGGGCATCATGGGTGACAGTGGTCTTATCATTCTGTCTGCATGTTGTACAGTTCTTAATCATTGTTTCTATATGACAGTCCATTTTAGGCCACCAATACAATTCCCTAAGGCGCTGTTTGGTGCGCACAATGCCTTGGTGCGTTTCATGAGCAATATCAATGAGTCGCTTCTGCAGTGACTCGGGCACCAGCAGTCGATGAGTACCTCTGACGATGCATTCATTCATGACTGCAAGTTCATGGCGAATTGAAAAGAATGGCTGTAAGTCAGGCTCCAGTGTTGCTTTATGTGAGGGCCAGCCTTTCTGTAGTTGTGCACGTAGCTTTGTTAACACAGGGCAGGCACTGCACTCTGATTGAAAGTCTCCCTCAGACACCGCATACAAGTCAGTGAGGATGGCTGCAACAGACTCCAACTCTTCTGCACATGCAGTGTCTGTCTCAGGAAGTGGAAGCCTCGACAAACAGTCAGCAACATGATTCAAGGATCCAGTCCTATATTCAACATCATAGTCGAACTCCAACAAGCGGGCTGACCATCTGGCTATCCGAAGACCGGCACGGTTATTCCCCTTGGTCGTCAGCAATGTCGTAAGGGCTTGATGGTCAGTACGTAACAGAAATCTTCTTCCCCACAGCCAAGTGCGCCACTTCTCAGCAGCCCAGACGCAGGCTAACGCCTCCTTCTCTACAATGGAGTATTTCCTCTCAGCATCAGACAGACTGCGAGATGCAAAAGCAACGGTCTGTTCCGCACCATTACTGTCCAGCTGAGTCAGAACGGCACCCACTCCATAGTCTGAGGCATCTGTAGAGACTACTGCAGGCTTGCTGGGGTCGAACAACACTAGGGCAGGGCTATGCACTATCAGCTTCTTGACTCTGTCCAACGCGGCTTGAGCTGTGTTATTCCACTGAAATGGACAGTCTTTTCGCAGCAGAGCTCTCATGGGCTCAACGACAGTTGCATAGTTTGGGACAAACTTGCTATACCATGCACTCAGGCCAAGAAATGAGCGCAGGGTAGTAGGGTCAGTAGGCGGTGGAGCATTCAGAATGGCAGCAACATGAGAGTCATCCGGCAGCAGACCTTCTGGACCAATCCTTAGAGTAGTTTGACGTAGCTGACATTTATCAACATTGAGTTGCAGTCCTGCATTGTTGATCCTGTGTAGCACAGCACGCAAATTGGCCTCGTGAGAGTCTTGTGAAGTTCCATATATAATGACATCATCAAGATAGCACTGCACCCCTTTTAGGCCACTAAGAATTTGTGTCATCATCTTTTGAAATGTGTCCGGAGCTGAACACAGTCCATAGGGTACTCTGCAGTACTGATACAGACCTTCATGTGTAATGAAAGCAGTCAGTCCCCTGCTCTCTTCATGCAATGTCAACTGATGGTAGGCAGATTTGAGGTCCAGGGTAGAGAACATCACAGCCCCATGTAGTTCAGACAGTATGTCCTCAATCAGTGGCAATGGGTGGCTGTCAGTGATTACAGCTTTGTTTGGCTCTCTCAAATCCACGCACATGCGTATATCACCAGACTTCTTTTTAGTGACAACAATTGGGGAGACCCAATCCGATGCATCGATTTTCTCAATGATTCTATGTTGCTCCAGGTTCCTGAGTTCCTGGGAGACAGAATCACGAACTGAGAGAGGTAGACGTCTTAGTTTTTGCTGTACCGGCTTCACTTCAGGCCGGACCTTCACCTTGTGTACGAAGCCCTTTGCACACCCGAATGCTGTTGGAGACGCGCATTCCTGTTTGCAGTGGGTGTCGGGTTGGCGAAGTGTTGCACACATCTTGACAGTCTCAGACATGACCTGGTCACCTTTAAAGTGTAACTGGAGGGCAGTCACCAGGTCCATGCCCAGTATAGGTGTCCCTGTTTTCACAATGAAGAAGTCTGTCACAGCACTCTTGCCATGATAAGTAGTACTAGCTCTAAGGCATCCTAATACATTTAGTTTCTCTCTAGAGTATGTCACCAGCTGCACTCCAGGCTCCTTTAGTTTAACTGTGCTGAAGTTTGCACTGTAAATATGCTCTGGCAGTATAGAGACACTAGACCCTGTATCCACTAACAGTCTAACAGTACATGTCTGATCAGTGTCTGGTACAGTTACAGTAACATTGCATATGAGTTTAGCTGTGTCAACAGTGCAACAATTTCCAACACTTAAAACAGAGAATTCAGGCACAGTCACTTCATTAACAGGCTGTTGAGATGATTTACAGACACGAGAATAGTGCCCAACCTTCCCACATGCGTTACATTTACAGTCTTTAGCAGGGCAGGATTTTTCGTTAGCTTTGTGATCAGCCGACCCACAACGGTAGCATAACATAGTTCCATCCATTTTCTGTGCGCCTTTGTATTGTGGCTTGCGCGCCTTCCTTTGAACTTGAATGGCGGCAACAGGCTTTGTATCCGCCACAGCAATGGTCTTAGCATCAGCTATGGCAGCTTCTGTACGCCTAGCAAGAGCCAAAGCACGGTCAAGAGTCAAATCTTCCTCCATTAAAAGTCTTTCACGTATCCGGGTGCTATTTGTTTCCTCCACAATCTGATCACGTAGCATTTCATTCTCAAACGTTCCGAATTTACACTTTTTAACGAGCTCACGCAGTGATGCTACGTAGTGATCTGTAGACTCACCGACAGCTTGTGCTCGTAGTCTGAAGCGGTATCTCTCTGCAACAACGTTGACTTTGGGCTCAAAATACGTTTCCAAAGCCCTCACGGATCCGTCATAATCATCCATTTCGAGTGGTAAGGTGCTGTAGATTCGTTGCCCTTCCGTTCCCAAACAGTGAATAAGCAAGGCTCTTTTCCTCGCAGCAGGAAAAGCATCACCTCCAATTGCCAGCAAGTAGTTGTCGAAGTAGCCTTTCCACGCAGTAAATGGAATTTTCGGCTCACCTGGGCAATCCAGGAACACGGCAGGAGGTTGTATAGATAGCAGAGACATTTCTTCACTATTATCCTCGTCGCCACTTTGTTGTGGTGTTGTTTCAGCAGACATTAACACACACGAAGCATAAGGAACAGAGAGCGTAGTTTACTCAGTTTCATAACTTCATACAGTACATTGAACAAGATCCTTCCGCTAGTGCTAGCGCCCCTAGTGTCTATACTCGTAAGTGCATATAACCAATACTAGACAATGAATGCATAGAACAATGCAATATATTCATGGACACAACCACTGGCTACTGCAATGGGTCGATAGTTGTCTTTGCTGTTCAGTTTACCAGACTTATCCTTAAGAACAGGCACTAACAGCACTGACATAATAGAGTTCGGTAGAACACCATGAACCATTATTCCAGTAAGACACATGGCTAGTAATGGACTGAGTCTATAACTGGCATTTTTTAGATGCTCTGCAGAAATGCAATCCATACCACAAGCTTTGTTGTTGTCAAGCATGTGGATGGAATCATAGATATCTACTGATCTAACTATCATGTCTGCTGAGAGACCTTTACATTCATTATCAATTCTAACGGTGTTACTTTTAACACAATTAAATAGTTTACTGTAATGCTCTCGCCATAGATCAGCAATCTTCTCTGGACAACTAATCCCCTCGATATCAGAAGGGAGGGGAGTTCTGTTATTATTTATGATCTTGATCTCCTTCCAGAAGTCAGTAAGATTGTTTTTCTGCATCTTTCTGGCCAGCGAGTCTGCTCTCATTGTGTTTTCATTTTTCTTAACAAAACAAAGTGCATATTTAAAACTAGCATTTGTGAGTTTTTTGTTTTCAAGCAACACTCCCTGTCTGGGTCTGCCTGCCTCTGACCAGAGTCTAAAGGCCTCTCTTGCAGCAGCATGTTGCTCAGACACAAACTCATTCCAGCCAGGCCGTATGTTAGGGACCTTCCTCTTGTAATTAATAAAAGGTTCACTGGAAGTATAAAGACATTTGACAATATCATCATACATGGCACAGAGCTTTTCAGTATGATGTTTATCCTTGCAGCTCATATCCGTGCACATAAGGGCATCCCTAGGCAATTCAACATCACTGAGTAAGCTATCAGTTAATAAAGAATATCTGTGCATATCCTCTTTGGTCAATTTTGACCAGTCCAGTTTTTTTTGAGGGAGCAGCATTACCATTGTTGGCCAGCAGGGGTACACTCTCAACATTTAGCAGCATAGCAACTGGTATGTGATCAGTGGTGGCCAGTCCATAACATATCTCTATACTTTTCAGTGAGTCATGAGCATCGGCTGTTGTCACAATATGGTCTAGCCAGGAAGTTGTGTGCCAAGCTTCACTTACATAGGTAAAACTTGTATCAGGCAAAAAAACTTAATTGATTAACACGACCTTTGGAGGAATAATTACACCCCATAATGTCACTTGGAGCCTTTTTTAAGACTTCTCCAAGCTAAATATAACACACTAGACCCTTTCACAATAAACAAACAAACAAACAAACAAAAACAGAACAACAAAGATACCCTCATATGTCTAAACGTCAGTGGAGCCAAAATATAATGGTTGAGCTTGGTTGCTTGCTAAAATATATTGGTTGAAAACAAAAAGGTGTATTCAGTGTCACTGCAAATGGTTACACTGGAAGGCTGGCAGATTCATCCTACAAGCTGCATTCAACGTTGTACTGAACACAGAAAACACAGTACTATACAGATTTTGTTCTCAGATATCAGTCTGTGAGGCCCCTCAACAACATATGCGCACTCGGCCACTGCAGTTGCCTGTGCTTGATGGCTGCAACAGAGCAAGCACACTCTCGCAGTTCATTCACGAAACGCATTCTAGTTCAATCTTGAAAACCTGCTAAGCCTCTCAATAAGCGGAGAACGACACACAGCAATCGTAAGGACCAAACACATGTACACACCTGACAAGACTCTCTCCCTAGACAGAACAAGTGAACATATATAAGAGGTGGCCAGCACCATTTATAAAAAGGGGGTTTACACAAAAAATCAATAATACACAGATCACAAGACAGACCCTGGAACTAAAATGTGATATATCTCAGTGTGCTAAACATCAACAATGGCATTTTAAGACACCCCTTACCAAAGTCGTTTGGCCAAGACCATTTATATTTTCCCTACCGCCATTAGAGGGAATCAGTCAGTGTAAGTAAACTGGTAACCAAATAAATGTTCCCCTTGATGCCGGTGGGCCAGCCGAGGACACAAACTCCACTCCACACGAAGTAGTAGGTAATTCCATTTATCCATGAGTTTGTGTACCAACTTGGTTCACTCAAACAAATGGTTTCAAATTTGTTGAAGTTCGTTCAATTAGGTGTGTGCATGTTTCTGTGTGCCAATCCATGTGTTTGTGTGTGCTAGCAGCAGTAGTAAATACAGGGCAGGAGTGTCCACCATGACCGTCACAATCAACCAGTTAGACATTAGGTGCTACAGAATAGTTATAGAATTGGACATCGTGCACTTAGTGCCACAGAAAGTGACAAATACAATTAATTCAAATACAGGCTGGAAACTCAATGCTGGGTCACCCTGATTGGTCATTCCAGTAACATTATGAGCCACACATGTGCTCTACACCTTGTTCAGGAAAAACGCTTCTTGATTTCACCACGAATTGGTGCATTTTGTTGCAAAACATCTCTTTTGTCTTCACAAAAATGGTTTGTCACAGTCAAGTCCTCACTGATGGTGATCTGATGGTCTTTGATCCTTCCATGCTTTCTATGGGTATTCAGAATACTTTTATAGACTATCCTATTAGCTTTAGATTCTTCTGTAAAGGAAGGTTGTCTCTTATGTGGAAAGGAAGCAGCTCTATCACCTGTAAACTAAGCTCCCTCAACACGGCCTAATCTGTTGAGTCCTGCACCGGCCCCCAGGCAGAGGTCTATTAGATTACACTGATACTGATACTGCCCCCTCCACAACACAGATAACTCTGCACACTGATAGCACTGCACGGCAGAGGCACTGTGGACATGTTGTACTCTGTGTGGGGATTGGCTAAGAAAGTGTGTCTGTGTCTGTGTAGAATTGGGCACACTTTTCGTCAGTCCATCACTCTCTTTCTGTTAGATACAGATGCATACACAGAGTACCAATTTAATCTACATGACTGCACAGCTCGAAGGGCCACAGTCTATGCATCTTACCCACACGAGGCACACAGAAGTATGACACTGCAATTACAATATCAAACAGAACATGAGTCTAACCTTCCCAGAATCATACTTGAGAATGTCGCAAAAGCCTGTTTTAATATTTTGAAATGATAACTTAACCATTTCTCACTCATATAAAGCAGACAGATGTATTCATGCATTTGTAAACAGCAGCTTTTATATGCACTCCCCTCCCCTCTGCTCCCCAACGGGGACTTTTCACAGCTAATAATAAATCACTTTGCGATGAAACATTCTATAGCGCATTGATGATAACCATTCATTCAAAATTCTTATAAATCCAAACCAAGACGTTGACAATGGAACTAGTTTTTGTTGCGGAGAAACAATGGCGAAATATGTATTCAATAACTTTGTGTTGAAATGTTAATTGGTTAACTATAGAATTGTTTTATAAAAGCAATATAGCACTCGTGGGAGTGGGGTAGGTAAGGGATAATCCCACGTGTGTTGTTGCCTATGCCACTTGGCCGCCGGCCTCGGTGGCTACGGCCGAACCCCACCCGTGGGATTATCCCTTACCTACCCCACTCCCACGAGTGCTATATTGCTTAAATATATTATATTATATATATAAACTGATATATGATTAGATATGTTCAAAGGCTTGCTACCATTATCAGATGTATAAAGGTGATATTTGAATCTTCCATTGGACTGATTTTGCCTTCATTAGAGAAAGCTAGAGGGACAGTTTTAGGTCCTCCAGGAATGGACTTTTTCCATATGGAGATTTTGTGTTTCCTGATGAAATAGCTTGAAAACCTTGACGACTTTGTGTCCCTCATCCTACCAATAGGAATAGGATCCGCTGTGGTGAGATGCAAAAGCATGCCCAGGGCAACCCAAAAATCTGAAGATGTGTTAATTGGATCTGTTGGAAGTGTACTGTGTAATAATGATCTCTAAAGTGTGGCTGGTAGGTGGAAGTCGCAAAAGCCACACACACTTTACACATTGCAACTTATAACTGCCGTGTGCACATGCACATGATTATCTCACTCATGCACAGAAGTGTGTAGTCTGTTAGATAAAGAAGAAATGATCACATCTAAAATTTGTAATAATGTACAGCTCCTTTTCTGATTATCTCTGTGTGATAACTGGGTTTTTGAATAACTATGTGACAAAACACATTATAGAATACATACTATGAGAACAAGATCATGTAATAGTATACATACAATAAGAACAAGATCATATTATAGTATACATACTATGAGAACGAGACCATATTATAGTATACATACTATGAGAACGAGACCATATTATAGTATACATACTATGAGAACGAGACCATCCCAGAAAACAAGCCTCCACGAGCCCCATGCAGGCAGGCTGTGGGCACTGTAGGCTAGGGCCAGCCCACACCAATCCTACACAGGCCCGGTGTGGGTACTGTGGGCTAGGGCCAGCCCACACCAATCCTACACAGGCCCGGTGTGGGCACTATGGGCTAAGGCCAGCCCACACCAATCCTACACAGGCCCGGTGTGGGCTTGCCCAAGCGAGGCCCTCAGCTTTGGGTTCACTGCGGGCTGTCACCGGATAGCACAACAAAAGATTCTAGAGTCTAAGCTGCCCAGAAAACCCATGCTGGGCCTGTGCGGGCTGCCACATATGGGCCCCCTTAGGGCTGGCACAAGGGCCGTTTGAGGGCTGCCCACGCAGGGCCCCTGAGCTTTTGCTCATTGGTTAAGTGCTGGCCCCTCAGTGCTGGCCCTGCGTGGGCAGCCCTAACATAGTTATAACTTTTCTACCTCTGATTTCGGTTTGACAAAGCTCAAGTGGACTACTGGTTAGGGTGTTGGGCTGGAAAGTGTAAGGTCACCGGTTCAATACCCAACCGGTAGGAAAAATTTGCTGTGCTTCACTTCACTGTGTGCTGTGTGTATCACTACCCTTGATGGGTAAAATGCAGAGATCAAATACAGAGTGTGTGTGAAACTATCCTGGATGGGAAAAATGCAGAGATCAAATTCAGAGCCTGGTGTGTCACTATCTCTGCCAGTACATAGTCACTTTTACTTTCACTTTTATGTTTATTATATATATATTCAATAAATAAATGAGCAAAAAAATAGTGAGGCTCTGTGTGGGCCTAGTGAGAGCTCCTGTGGGCTATGTTAGGGCTGCCCACGCAGGGCCAGCAATGAGGGGCCAGCACTTTGCCAATGAGCAAAAGCTCAGGGGCCCGGCATGAGCAGCCCTCAAAGGGCCCTTGTGCCAGCCCTAAGGGCTGAATGCCTACATCATGTTCTCTCCAAACGTGTTCTACACCCTATGTACTAGACCTAGACCTACAAACGTGTTCTAGTGTGTTCTACACCCTATGCACTAGACCTAGACCTACAAACGTGTTCTACTGTGTTCTACACCCTATGCACTAGACCTTCAAACGTGTACTAGTCATGGCCGGATTAACCATATGGGCTACTGGGCAACTGCCCAGGGGCACCAAGTCTCCAGGGGCAGCAAGCAACCGAAGTATTTTTTTTTTTAATTTTATTTATTTATTTTTAAATATAATGTATATTTTTTTAATAAATGTAATTGCAATAATAAAGTACATTTGGGGGACTCAGGGGCTCAAAACATTACTCACGTTAACGTCCCACAATGAGTCTCAGTCTGCCTTTGGTGCCTCCTGCATTGATACCCGGCACGTTTAAATAGCAAACCTAATCTAACACTAACCGGCTAGCTAGTTGCTACTCTCTGTGTTGCACAGTCATATTTCACAGTACCGTAGCTAGGATTCTTAGAAAGATAACAAAATCGGCCAACAATTGTAGTCGCGGTGGATGTGAACACGGTAACGGCAGTTAGATTGAACCACTTGGTTATAACATTAGCAAGTCATCTGAACGAGAACATTCAACCGGCAACTTAGCTTGTTAGCGTATTCGGTAGGCACAGCATGACAGCCTGGTGGCGAATTAATGAGGTAAGTTTACTGTAACGTTCGCATGTCGGTTCACGCACGAGATGCTTTTAATTGGGATGTTTTGGGTGCCAATAAATTGCACTTAAGAAGATGTACAAAGTTTTGAAAGTTGGCTGGCTATGAAACTAATGAAGTTTGTGTGTAACTAATGTGCCTCCTACAGTTTGTTTTGTACATGTGCTCATGCTCTTTTCTGTGGAGATTATAGCAGATTTAAGTACCAAAAGTAAAAGTATAAACTTTCTTATAAAGACGAATAATATACATGTTGAGATTAGTAATGATACTTCATTAAGGTCAACAAAAGATAAAACAATAGTTCTGTACTGTAAGTTATGATTTCTAATAACATAAGTTTGCATTAAACATAATTTACAGCATAGCCTACGAAATGACTTTGGCAAGTTAGCTGTGATATAAGTGGGATAATGCACTGGGAGCAAGTGAGTTATGTAAACTAGCCGCACTTCAGGGGGGTATACGGTTGCTTCCAGTGGATTATTCCTTACATAGGTTACATCAACGTATGGAAAATGAAGTTGAGCAGTATTAAGCAAAAAGTATGTATACAAAAAAAAAACAATCAAGTCAAGTACAGATACTCAGAAATAATATTTGAGTGCAGTCAGAAAGTATTTCTACTTAAGTACCAAGGCCTAAAAAAAAAAAAAAGTTTGGTTCCTGTTGGTAGTCAGTTGAGGTCATGGGTAGGTAGGGAATTTTTATTTTTTTTTTTTTTTTTCTCAGTGGCAGCGAGTGATAGGTAGATTTTTTTTCAGCAGCAATGGATTCTCCCAGCATGTTAAATTACACATTTTTATATGAACAAAATATGTAGTCAATACAACCTGGACCATTGGCATTGAAGACATCTCAAGCAATATTTCATTAATACATTTAATAGTATCAACTCTTACAATACTTACAATTTACAAACCTACAAAACGTTGAACAAACGTTAAAAAAGGTAGCGGGACAACATCCAATCAACCCCGAAAATGTTTTAGAACACCTGTTGTACGAGGTCACCATGTGCTGTCCGTAGGAAAAACAATGAGAAAATGTGGTACAATATAGAGCGAAAGGTGACCTGGAAGCTAAAGCTTGCCTAATGGGCCAGTTGGCTTTTGTTTCAATTTCAGTTTTAATGTAGTGTAGCTTTAGCTGCCAGACCTCTATTTGCTCTGAGTTGTACCAAATGTTCTCATTGTTTTTCCTACTAATAGCAGGCAGTAATGTCGGACAAGAGGGCTATGAGTCGCAGAACACCAAAGTTACACTTTAACTAAACAGCTTCATGTGGTAACTATTGTTGCCTTTGTTTTTTATGAATTGCTTTTGATTTAATGAAGTTTTTTTATTTTTTTACTTGTAAATAGAAAAATCAAGTATATGAATTGCTTTTGACTTCATTAAATCAAAAGCAATTCATATACTTGATTTTTCTATTTACAAGTTAAAAAAAAAAAAAAAAGGGAACGATAGTTACCACATGAAGCTACATGAAGAAAAAGGAAAATACAACTCTATGAACCACATGAACACTGCTCATTTCTGCTTGCCATAAGGTCTGGCCACAATGTGCTTTTTCCCAGCCCCAATACAAATGTGGCAGCAGGGCAAGACCGTCTTAAACCTCAATAACAGGGCTGGGCAGGTGTTGCCTTGAGGCCCGCCACAGTCGGCACAGAGATCTTGCCTCCCAAAAGGTGCCCGGTAGTAGGCCAGCTCTATGGGATCACCACACGAGAGAGACAGCCTGACTTGCACAGTAGATGTTAGTGGATGTTTGGGCTCCAGGATGTAACTCCCACATGTATAATCCATACCATCATCTGACAGGGCCTCGGCCAGTGTGGCCTGGTGGCGAGAGGAGAGGAGGCGCATGGAGTAGATCACTCTGGGTTTAGAGCATTCCATGCAGCCGACTACTGCCCGTGCATGTTGGGCAGTAAACAGCCCAGACTCTTTCTGCTGCTTCTCCACTGCGTCCCACAAGAAGTAGTCAACGCACGCAGCTTGTTTGTGTTTGTGTGACTGTTGAGCAGAAGGTCGATGGGCGTCATCTGTGTCTTTGCCCATAACCTCAGCCAGAGTCAAGTAATGGTCACCTATTTCAATACAAGCACAACACAAATGTATTAAAGTATTTTGCTTTCAGCTTTGGGCGTCATATGAATATGTGAACAGTCTGTAATATTAGGCTAAAGCATGTTATAAGTGGATAATCCACAAAAATATTCTTACCTTACAATGATTGAATGTTAAAGTAAAATTCTTACCAGAAGCATCAGGCATTGGGTCAGGAAGCCAGATCATCCTGTCAGACGGGAGGGCTGGTACGGAACAGCATTCAGTTTCGTCACATTTGCGTATCTGAAAGAAAGACTTATTTAAGCATCTTTCATACATGGACTGCAGCTCAACGTCCTATACAGTCAATACATAATTAAAAATAATCATTATGCATCATACATACAAACATAAAAACACAGGGAAACTAAGCTCATTACCTGAAACAGATACTGGCGTTGCCGGCAGTGTTTCTGCACCCACTCAGTGAATGCTGGATCCTTGTCTGCTTGTTGCTTGGTCACTGTTGCAGGATTGATGGAAGGGAAGAGTGTGGTGATAACCTGCATGACCGAATCTTCCTCTGCATCTGTGACTGCATCTATGATCGTCATTGGCTCTCCCTTCAACTTCAGCCGACTGTAGCGTCCTGCCACTGTGTCCATCACTGGCGCAACTGAAGTGCTCCAAGCCTCAGCAAGCTGTGGGTTTTTCTCGCCTGCTTTGCGGATCTCTGCCATTGAGCTGCACCTCTTCAGCAGGTGTTCCATGTCCTCTGCTGTCTTGTCTCTCTCCAATGCACAGTTCTGCAGGCCGATGATGAGTATAGCCATCACTCTCTCAACTGGATTCTGCCAGCTCTGGCCTGGAGCTGCTCTACAGGCAATGAGCAAGTCCAGCCCTAGCATCTTAAATATTGCAATCAGACTGAGCTGAACTTTGACCAGTAGGGTGCGATGTTCTGTTCCACCATCACTGTACTTGACATGTATTGGTTTCCATTCAGAAGGGTCTTCCTGTGCGAGCCTAACTGTTGCTGCTGCATTTCTGTATGCTGTAGACTTTTGGAACACAGAGTCCTGAACCATGATCTTTACCTTGCCACTGTACCATGAACCCTCTGGCTGACGAGGGACATTGGGTTGCATGTACACTGTGGATGTGATTGATCCCTTGCTTGTCATGTCATGGTCCAGTGCTGCCAGTTGGCTGGTTGAAGGCACAATTGATTGTCGACCTCGAACACCGGTGGAAACGGGCTCCCCTGGTTCTCCAACCGGGATCTTGGCCTTATCGTCCACAAATAAGACAAATATTTCTGAACTCAGCTGATGCATGCGTAGACGCAATAACTTGAAGAGTGCAGCACAGAAGTGTGCATCAGGGTGAGATGCTCGGAGCTGTCTTCGCTGGATCTTGTACTTGAGCTCAAAGCGTGAAGTGAAGTTCAAAGCACTCTGGGTGTAGGGATTCTTTGGCGCTAATTGCAATCTCACAAGGGCTTTGCTGGGCACCCTGGTTCCTTCAGGGCATTTGGACTTCACCTGTTCAATGAGGTCCTCTAGCGACAACCACTGTGACAGGTGGGCAGTACCATGTCTCCTTTCATCAGCTGCAGTGACTTCATTGACTGCTTCTTCCATCTTAGAGAAGAATTCCTCAAAGTTGTCACCAGGACGACCACTGTTAAGGGTGCGCAATAATAGTGTCGACAATAATGCCAGGCTCTCCTTGGAGAGCCACTTGGATGCGCTGGTTCATGAGAGGATTTGATGGGGCTGAAGAATCATGGGAGATTTCCTGATAGATTGCCTCTACGATGCTTGGTGTCACCCTAGCCACGTTTGCTACCTTCCTCTTGAAATCTTTCTTCATGTACCTTGTGTGGTACTGTGGGAGACGTGGCTGCAGAGAACTGACAACTCGAGTGGTCTGGGTCAGCTGCTCATCCTGTGTTCTGTTCCTATCCACTTTCCACAGAAAGGTGATGCCAGTCTTGCTGCCCCCAGGTTGGTATTTCAGCACATCGACAGGTACAGACAGCTGGATTCTGTTGATGAAGTCAAATCTGTGCCATGAACTGGCAAACGGTTCCTCCAGGTGTACAGTGTCATCCAGGAGCACAGGAGTTGGAGCATCTGTTTGACACATAACATTGTCCAGCAACCGGTACCTTGCAGCCACCTCAGGGGTGATCTTGTGGTGTGTCACGGAAACGTTCTCTGATAAAACTCTGACAGGTTGACTCGAGCTATGATTTGTTAATGTAGTATCCCTTTTCCTCTTCAGGTACTCCACATAGTTGCGAAGGCAAGTGGCAAGACTTAAAATGTCCTCCTTCAGTGTTCTCCAAGCAGCAGTTGAGGACATGTATGGTCGGTCACACAAAGACAACAGGGCTTGGGAGTGACTGTCAAGAAAGGCAGCACACATGGGTTGCTCCTTCATTTTTTTTCTCTTCACCTCATTGTAACCTTCAAAGCTCCAGCATGATGGAACAGGAATCACAAATCTGTCTTGGTGAGACGCATCACGTATCACAGTGTGCTGGTTTGTGATGTACCAAAGACAGTTTGTTAGTGTCTGAAAATACACACAAACAAAAAAAATGGTGTCAGGTATTTAATATTAAAGTTGTTTAATATTTTATATAACTCCTTTATAAATTTGTATACATTTAATTTTAGTACAAATATACAACAAAGTATATGTTGCACTGACATGTTTAATACATGTCTCAAAAGTTAAGTAAGCCTACTGTAGGCCTAGAAGGATTAGACAGTGCTATTCAAGTTAACATTGTGACTAACATGTAGCTTCTACTATTCTACCTACACAAAACAATTGGAATATTTTGTATATTATGCCTATATATATATATATTCATAAAAATGATAATGATAGTATTATATATATGATATGACATATCTTATGAGAGCCAAAAATATTTGTCATAACATATAATCATTATTATTTTTAGATCATTATCATAGATCTATCTATAATAGGATAATTCCAGCCATGTTTAACCCATATCGTTCTCCTAAGGGTCTCCCAGTGTTGGGGTGACCTTTAACCTGATTTAAAATCTATCTGACCAAACCGCGGTCTAGATCTCCACAGAACGTCACAAGTAGCCTATAGGGATACGCAAAACTGGCTTTCACTGTTGATGTAGCCTAGATGAAGAAAGCTGCTAGCTGCTATGCAAGCAACCAATGCTATGTTGTTACATAGTCATAAATATGGACAGGACATCTAAACATGGAGATAATATCGACATTAGGTCTGCACAGCTCGATCGTTGCTTTTTGTAAACAAAACAACAAGAAAAAAGTTGTCACGTCTGTGGCTATAGTGGGATCTCAGCCGCTCCATCTTAGGCTAAAGGATTTTCCAGAAATAAACAGTGAGTGGCTGCCTGCGGAAATATAAACGGCTATGTATACTGCTTTTCCACACTATTTGGGTTAAACACGCACGGTGGTCTCTTGTTTAGTAGCCTAACCAAGTCGCATTCAATAGGCCTAGGTCTTGGAATTAATCAAAAAGTGGTTTAAACGACTGTCTCTAGGTTAGCGTTGTGGCAAGGGTAGAGCTACGGTGATCATTTCTTCAAATGCAATAGCCTACAATAATTCAAATATTATAGTTCACTTACCGTCAGAAAAAGTGAGCCTTGGGTTGTGCTCTCTGGAATTGAAAAGCCCACTCCCCTGGTCTGCAGATTCTTCAGAATATCAGAATTCAGCTGGTCTTTTTTGTGCTAAATATTTAAATTGAAATAAAGAAACGACGCTACTGACAGGCGAGTTCGACAATACATCGCTGGCGATGTCAGTCCACCTGTCAGCTCGGTCCACTTTGCCGGCTGCTGACACAAATGAGCAGGTGCACTGCTTGACTTCTTCAAGTAAGTTTTGGACAGATTTCATAGCCAATCTTACAATTTTGTTGGTCATGCTATTGCATGGGCAAACAATTGAGACTACGCACATATCCATCTTTCTCTAATAGCTAATTAAACTAGATGCTAAATATCCCAAGAATCCGCTAGCTTCCTGTCATTAGGTGGGTTTCCATCTCATGTTTTAATGCACATTTCTCTATGTGGGTTTCTTGTATACAAACATTGAAGGATGCGCACAAATCCGCGGCAGAAAGCCATCTACCCTAATACAAATGAATACAGAAAGCCCAGTTTAAATGTATTGTTTATTACTTATTTAGCCTACTGATCCCTATTCTGTTGCCATGAATGCTTGCACACACCCTCAACATATTCCCAAACGTAACCTTGTACATTGTTGAGCCTTTTTCTATATTTTATTTGACGTTAAGATGCTTCGGTTCCTGGCAAACGGATGCTTCCTCCTAGGTATACTGAACATCTTACCAACTCTGTTAGAGCAGTTCACCACACAACAACTCCCTGTCATAGTCATCTGACGTAGCCGAGAAACCCATGTACAGGTGCATCTCAATATATTAGAATATCATCGAAAAGTTGATTTATTTCAGTAATTCTATTCAAAAAGTGAAACTCATATTTTATATAGATTCATGTCACACAGACTGATATATTTCAAGTGATTATTTCTTTTAAATTTGATGATTATAACTGACAGCTTATGAAAACCCAAAATTCAGTATCTCAGAAAATTAGAATATTACTGTAGACCGATAGAAAAAAAGGATTTTTAACACAGAAATGTTGGACTACTAAAAAGTATGAACATGTACAGCACTCAATACTTGGTTGGGGCTCCTTTTGCATGAATTGCTGCAGCAATGCGGCGTGGCATGAAGGCAATCAGTCTGTGGCAGTGCTGAGGTGTTATGGAAGACCAGATTGCTCTGATAGTGGCCTTCAGCTCTTCTGTGTGTTTGGGTCTGTTGTCTCGCATCTTCCTTTTCACAATACCCTATAGAATCTCTATGGGTTTTAGGTCAGGCGAGTTTTTCTGGCCAATCAAGCACAGGGATACCATGGTCCTTAAACCAGGTACTGGTACCTTTTGAAGTGTGTGCAGGTGCCAAGTCCTGATGGAAAATGAAATCTGCATCCCCATAAAGATGGTCAGCAGAGAGAAGCACAAAGTGCTCTAGAACTTTCTGGTAGATGGCTGCGCTGACCTTGGACCACACAGTGGACTAACACCAGCAGATGACATGGCACCCCAAACCATCACTGACTGTGGACACTTTACACTGGACCTCAAGCAACTTGGATTCTGTTCCTCACCTCTCTTCCTCCAGACTCCGGGACCTTGATTTCCAAATTAAATGCAAAATGTACTTTCATCTGAAAAGAGAACTTTGGACCACTGAGCAACAGTGCAGTCCTTTTTGTCCTTAGCCCAGGTGAGACGCCTCTGACGTTGTCTCTGGTTCAAGAGTGGCTTGACACAGGACTGCGACAAATGAAGTCCATGTTCTGGATACGTCTGTGCGTGTAGGCTCTTGAAGCACTGACTCCAGCTGCAGTCCACTCCTTGTGAATCTCCCTTGAATGGGCTTTGTTTCACAATCCTCTCAAAGATGTCGTTATCCCTGTTGCTTGTGCACCTTTTTCTACCAAATTGTTTCCTTCCATTCAACTTCCCATTAATGTGCTTGGATACAGCACTCTGTGAACAGCATGCTTCTTTAGCAATGACCTTTTGTGTCTTACCCTTCTTGTGCAGGGTGTCAATGATCGTCTTCTGGACAACTGTCAAGTCAGCAGTCTTCCCCATGATTGTGTAGCCTACTGAACTAGACTGAGAGACCATTTAAAGGCTCAGGAAGCCTTTGCCATTGTTTTGAGTTAATTAGCTGATTAGAGTGTGACACCAATGGTCATCAATATGGAACTTTTTCACAATATTCTAATTTTCTGAGATACTGAATTTTGGGTTTTCATTAGCTGGCAGTTATAATAATGAAAATTAAAAGAAATAAACACTTTAAATAGATCAGTCTGTGTGTAAACAATCTATATAATATATGAGTTTCACTTTTTGAATAGAATTACTGAAATAAATCAACTTTTCGATGATATTCTAATTTTTTGAGATGCACCTGTATAACACGCGCTACCTATCCAGATGTCTGCATGCAGATCTCACGTGAAGTCGTTGCTTTCACGAGAGAATGCGCTCATCCTTGTACAGGATGAAGAGGTGCTGTACACAAACGGAATTTTAGTCTGCCTAAAAAAAAATATATTCGTGTTTTTTTTTTTTTTTTTTTTCTCCAAGCTCATAAATTGACAGGGTCGGTTGGAAACCGGAACCAAAACATTTTTTTTTTAGGCCCAATTCACCCCTGTGGATAGGTATGGTTTGTGTTCTGCAGGGTGGGGGTAGGTGGGCACCAGAGAGTCAATGTTGCCCAGGGGCACCATGAAGTCTTAATACGGGCATGGTTCTAGTGTGTTCTATCTAGACCCTATGCACTAGACCTACAAACGTGTTCTAGTGTGTTCTACACCCTATGCACTAGACCTTCAAAAGTGTTCTAGTGTGTTCTATCTAGACCCTATGCACTAGACCTAGACCTACAAACGTGTTCTTCTAGTGTGTTCTATCTAGACCCTATGCACTAGACCTAGACCTACAAATGTGTTCTAGTGTGTTCTATCTAGACCCTATGCACTAGACCTAGACCTACAAACGTGTTCTAGTGTGTTCTACACCCTATGTAACCCTAGACCTAAAGTGTGATCCCTCATTCCCATCCTGCAAGATAAGTTTACTATTAAAGAGAAAATGAGGTTGAGTTGGGAAAGTGACCCAGACAAGTGCAAATAGACACAAATACACACTAAAACACACACACACACACACACACACACACACACACACACACACACACACACACATACACACACAGAAATACACACTCAAACACACACAGAGAAACACTTGAGATGACCTCAGCTACCACTTTTCGCTATCCACAACACCCTCCACCCCCCACCCGCACACACACACACACACACACGCACGCTCATACACACCGTCACATACACAATGTGGAGGCCCAATTAATAATAGACAGGATGTTGGGGCAGGCTGCCACATGGCTCCGACTCAGAGGAGTGGTATTGAGTGGAATCTCTCTCTTCCTCCCCCATTCCCTCTCCCTGTGTGTGTGTGTGTTTATGTGTGTGTGTGTGTGTGTGAGGGAGTGTGTCCTTTTCCTCTCATCCACTGCCAGCTGCTCAGGCTCCCATCAGTGCTGTACCTTCAGTGGTAATGGGAAGAGAAGAGAAAACTGTTCCCAGACACGGAGAGCTATACCATCAGATGACAGCACAAGACATGAACCGTGTGAGCTCAAATACAAACCCCCACTACATCACTTCTTCCTACCACCCACCCACACACACACACCACCCCACAAAACACACACATGTACAGACCAAACACTAAAACAGCACTAATACTCCCATGGCATAATATACAACAGCACTGACATACTTCCCACACATAGATACTGTATCACAGCTGTCAGAGCGCTGTGTGCAGGAATACGAGGAAAAGCCTTAAAAGCACGAGTCACACTCTCTGCCTCATGAGACGGAGGAAGAGAGGAGTGGAGGATGAAGTGCCCACATCTCATGAGACGGAGGAAGAGAGGAGTCGAGGATGAAGTGCCCACATCTCATGAGACGGAGGAAGAGAGGAGTCGAGGATGAAGTGCCCACATCTCATGAGACGGAGGAAGAGAGGAGTCGAGGATGAAGTGCCACATCTCATGAGACGGAGGAAGAGAGGAGTCGAGGATGAAGTGCCCACATCTCATGAGACGGAGGAAGATAGGAGTCGAGGATGAAGTGCCCACATCTCATGAGACGGAGGAAGAGAGGAGTCGAGGATGAAGTGCCCACATCTCATGAGACGGAGGAAGAGAGGAGTCGAGGATGACGTGCCACATCTCATGAGACGGAGGAAGAGGAGCTGAGGATGAAGTGCCCACATCTCATGAGACGGAGGAAGAGAGGAGTCGAGGATGAAGTGCCCACATCTCATGAGACGGAGGAAGAGAGGAGTCGAGGATGAAGTGCCCACATCTCATGAGACGGAGGAAGAGAGGAGTCGAGGATGAAGTGCCCACATCTCATGAGACGGAGGAAGAGGAGCTGAGGATGACGTCTAAAAAGAAGAGAAGAAATCCTACTGAACTTCCCTCATCGTTATTCAGCAGGCTGACTCAGCACAGTGCATGCACATGCACATAGACACACAGGGGCGGCCTTTCCTACAGGCTGTATAGGCGGTCGCCTAGGGCGCCACTCAGAGGGGGTTGCCAAAAACTGCGCCACCTTCTATATCTTCAACCAATATTTTGACATCGAAAAATAAATCTAACATCAGGGTAAAATGAGCCGAAAACGGAAGGGATACGTACCTCCTTGGTGTTGTCAGAACATGCTAGCACAGTGAGACGTTTGGTTAGTGTGTGTGTGTTCAAGAAACTTTGAAGAACGAAATAATGAAGAGGCAAAAGCCATCCGGGGCGCAATTTACGGAGAAAAGAAAGGAATAAGAAGAGAACCGTGCCAAGGAGAAAGGTAAATCCTTAAATCCTGTTCTTAGCCTAGAATGAATTCCAGATAAAAAAACGTTCATGAATGCGTGAATTGCCCCGGGGACTTTAGTGGAGTAAAGAAGAAAAGTTTTACTACTCCCTGTCACATACTTCTTTAATGATTTTACAGAGGCGGGTATATAAAAAATGATATGTCCATTTATTTTACAATATACAAAAAATACATGATTAAAATATGGGCGCCCATATAAAGCCAATAGCCAGTGCAACAACACTACAAATATCTTACTCGTTGCATAGCAAACCCATTAAGGAAGACAAACACGGCAACTTGTCAACAAGTGAGGAATACTGGTGAAAATCCAAGTGTTGTAGTCAATTTAAGCGTATGGATTGAATGTAATCTTGATAGTCAGCAAACGCTTGCTAGCCAGTGACTTGTGACGTTCCTTGAATTGCCATTCAGTTGAAACATCAGTTCAAGTTCAGCTGTAGGCCTACCGCAATTTGCGTCATTTTCGATGTGTCATGATATAATGATTTCAGTAATCATAACAACTTTAGTTTGGTAGAGCGAGCTAGCCAGTTTAATTAGACATGATTTTACTAATCAAGAGCTATGCATCTTAGAATGAAGAAGAATGTCAGGCTTTGTTTGTTGAAAGTTTGTTTTGATTCTATAGTGTGCACTTTGCAGTCTTGTTCTTGCAATGAATAAAGTAAATACAGTAGGCCTACTTTACTGTAGAACTGTTAAGAATAGGGTTAATTATTTTCCGTAAAAAGAATTTTCCTCTTCACATTTTGGTGAATTCCGTTTTATTCCGTTTCGGCTAATTTGGTTCAGGTAGATTGATGGCTTTAAATGTGACAAGTGACCCAGACCTTCTAAGATTTATGTTTGCCAGCCATCAACAGAACAGAAGACTAAGAAAACATTATTTGCAGGCAATTGGGAAGATGACATGTGTGTGTCCATAAACGTTGATACAGGGTTGAAGAGTATCAAGGGGGCGTGGCCGGAGCGTAGTTCAGCACAGGCGTGACATTTTCTCTTAGTTCTTGAATAAATGTTTGTTCATAGTTGCGATCGTTGTTGTGTTTATGTGAAGGAAATGCAGTCTTACAGGGCGTTTGAAAGTTGCAATTCCGTTTTCGTGGGGGGAAAAAAATATTGGGGGGGTGCCAAATGAGCTAGGGCCGCCCCTGTAGACACACACACACACACACATTCACACACGCACACACACGCACACATGGACACACATAGACACACACGCATAGACACACACACACATAGACACACACACATAGACACACACACACATAGACACACAAACACATCGACACATACACATAGACACATACACACACATACACACACACACACACACACACACACACACACACACAAATTCACTCTCTGTCAATGTGTCACCACAATGGCCTCAGCAGCTAATGTGGCTCTTCCATCTCCTTGTAAATGAGGGTAATTAACGAGTAACTCAGAGCTCTTGTCTCAGACTTTCAACACAACTGTGTCATATCATACCTCCACCATTAGATGACACACAAATCTACATCCGAACTTCACCCGACAAACAACAGGCACAGACTATATGCCTGGATGACATCCAGCACTGGATGAGCAACAACTCACTACAGCTAAATGGTGGCAAGTCTGAAGCCATTCTTATTGGCACGCCCCACTAAATAAAAAAGGCCAGTATCACCCAAATCACCATAAATGGCCACCCCACCCCTCTCTCCTCACTCGTCACAAACCTTGGTGTCAAGCTGGACTCTTTATTGTCCTTTGATGCACACATCAAATCCATCTGCCAAACTTCATTCTACCACCTGAGAAACATCTCAAGGCTGAGACCCTCTCTTCCCAAACATGCTGCAGAAAAGCTGGTGCACGCATTCATCAGCTCCCGTCTGGACTACTGCAACTCTCTGCTGGCAGGTCTTCCAGCAAAAACCATCCAGAGGCTGCAGTATGTTCAAAACAGTGCTGCCCGGGTTCTCACCAAGACAAGGAGATCCGAACACATCACCCCAGTCCTCCACTCCCTCCACTGGCTTCCAATCAACCAGAGAATAAACTTCAAAGTCCTACTTCTAGTTCACAAGGACATAAACACCACCGGTCCGGCCTATCTCCAGGATCTCCTCACCCCTCAACTCACACCAAGGACTCTTAGGTCCGGACAAGCAAACCTTCTTGCAGTTCCCCGGACAAATATGTCCAGAATGGGAGATCGTGCCTTCTCCTCGCTGGGGCCACGACTCTGGAACAAGCTCCCGGAGAACATTAGGGCTTTGGACTCCATCACTACTTTTAAATCCCACCTCAAAACCCATCTTTTTTTTTATCTGCCTTCTCCTAAAGTCCTGGTTTCTGTTTTTTTTCTTTTCTGTATTGTTTTTGTATGCACTGTTTTAAATTGCTATTGTGACCCTGTTAAGCACCTTGAGACATCTTTGTATGTGAAAGTATCAGCATGTGTGTGTTTGTGTGTGCTGTGTGTGTACCATTTTGGAAAACTAATCCAATTCCGAGTGAAACATTTACCACACCGATGTGGTTGATTGGCAAAGACAGACATGAGTTAGGGTGTTGGCATGTGACAACACATACACATACATACACACACACACACACACACACACAACTGGGTAGTTATTTATAGTGCCAGTCATACACCCCATCATATGGCTGTTAGCAAGGCAGTGCTCTCTCTAATCCCCTTCTGATGCAACCTCCTCCAGACAGCCTTCTAGCGCCACACATCTGAGTCTCCCAGCCTCTGCACACACACCTCCAGAGCAGAGCAGCAAACATCTCTCCTTTATTGAGTTCAGTCCACTAGCTATGATGGGAGATCAGACTGTATTCTATATGTTAGAGAAATGAGGCTCATTGGCTGGTTGTGTTGCAGCTTATTGAAAGAATCAGTTAAACACATACACACACACACACACACACACAAGACAACAACAACAACAACAACTACTACTACACCCTCCTAGTTCTCCCCAACCCCACACACAGCCAGGCACTCATAACTACATGTTAATAGAGGCAGGCATCAGTGTAAATTTATTGTGCTCTCAACAATAACACATTGCAGACGCTGCACAGAAATGATTATTGTTTATGCACAGTGGGGTGGTTTCCCTGTGAGTGTGCGCTTTGTGTGTGTGTGTGTCTGTGTGTGTGTGTGTGTGTAAAGGGGGTGTCATATCAGTTTATTGCCTGCAGCCTGCTGAATAAATCGGAGGGAAATCCCTTTGTGAGAAATCCAGGGCTGCTAGGCTTCACGGTGCTACTTAACAGAGTAATTAAGACTATCTGTGTCTGCCTCTGAAACGCTCATTCACATTCACACATGCCAACTGAGGTGAGGTGAGGGAAGGCTGACGCGTGGGGCAGGTGGGAAGACTCTCTTAATCTAATCTAAGGGGATGGCAGATTGGTGTGTGTGTGTGTGTGTGTGTGAGTGTGCGTGTGCGTGTGCGGATGCGTGTGCGGGTGTGGTTGTGTGTGTGTGTGGAGCCAGAGAGATGGCAGAAACAGTATGTCTGTTATTAATGACCCAGTTTAACAGCAGGCTTTAGAGACCAGGGCAGGGAGAACACTTCACACTACTCGCCTATATCACTTTAACTATTATTACTGGAACTAATTAAGGAATCCAATTAATACCGCTGAAATGGTGTACAAGGACAAGAAGCAGCTTGGGGAGCAAGAGAGAGAAAGAGGGAAGGAGGGGAGACTCTCTGTGGCACATCAGCTCAAATGGATGTGCTGTAATGTGAAACATGGGGATGCTGGGAGTTCCAAGGGAAATAAAGGCACTAGTTAGAGCTGCTGGTACTAATCAGACAGATTTGTTCAAGGTGACGCGCACGCACTTGCCTCGTAAACATACGCTGTATTGACTAAACATTCACCCACTTACACTAAGGCAAGTTCATTTATACAGTACAATTACATATACAATGGTAATTCAAAGTGCTTTAGAAATGAGCAGATTAAAACAAATATAAGAGGCTGAATAAAGGTAAAGTGCATTATAAAGAAAAACACAGTTAACAAAAAGCATCTTGGGTCTTAAGTCTAGACTGGCTACAGCTGGAGCACCTTTGTCATGAGAAAGTTGTTCCCAGAGTGGAGTATGATAGCAGCTGAAGCTGCATCCCCATTTTTAGTAGGTCTTAGCAGCACATTTCTCTCCAGTGATCTGGGAGATGTAGCAGGTGTGGGTCGCTGAAATGCATCTTTAATCTGGGCCAGTCATGGGTCAGCAGGAGAGACCCAAATGCAATACATATTAGGTGGAAGTAGGGCAAACTAAAAAGAAGTGCAGGCAGTCCTGAAAAACAAGCAAGAGACACAAATCTAGACCAATTGAAGACAAACATAGTTCAAATGGAAGGGCTATGTTCAGACATAGTTCAAATTGCTTCTCAAATCAGATATTTTTAGACAACTGTCCAGCACTGTTTCCAAGTTATCAGATCCAGTCCAGATATCACCAACCTGTCTGTGGTTCCTGTGATCGTGACATGGGCTTCAGTAACTAGGTCATCAGAATCAGAATCAGAATCAGCATTCTTTTAATGGCCAAGTATATTCACACATACAGGAAATTAACTTGGTGTGGTCGGTGCATAGGACATAACACATAACATAACAACAAAATAGCATAAACAAAACAAGAACAAAGGACAAATGTTTTTTAAGATAATAATAAATAATAAATAATTTAGGCACAAGAAGGGCAAGTTACAGTTAATTGGAGTACGTAAACCCAGAGTCAGTGTGATGCAGGGGGCTTGTTTGTGAGCCCCACTGCCGTGGGGAAAAAACTGTTCAGGTGGCGAGAGGTTTTGGTGTTAATAGCCCAGAACCTTCTGCCGGATGGGAGACTCAGAAATAGGTGGTGAACCTTGATTCACTCCTCCACACCGCTCTCAAACCATATAGAAGCAGTGAATCAAGGTAATCACTCCTACACACCACTCTCAGACCATATAGAAGCATTAAATCACTCCTACACACCGCTCTCAGACCATATAGAAGCAGTGAATCACTCCTCCATACCGCTCTCAAACCATATAGAAGCAGTGAATCACTCCTCCATACCGCTCTTAAACCATATAGAAGCAGTGAATCAAGGTAATCACTCCTCCACACTGCTCTCAGACCATATAGAAGCAGTAAATCACTCCTACACACCGCTCTCAGACCATATAGAAGCAGTGAATCAATGCAAGTTCTTTGGCACTCTGCTAATAGCACCGTGAATTCTAGCAGGCCCACCACTCTAGATTTGACCTTGTTATGTGTCGTGTTGTGAGGGACGTAAGAGACTTTGAAATCTGATTTTGGCAGCCAGAGCATCCGGAATGAGGTGCATCTGCTGAGATCTGATTGGAATCACATTTCAAACCTCTTCCAAATGTGCTTTGGATCAGATCAGTGTTTTTTTTTCTTTGCTGTCAAGACTTTAAAAAAAATTAAAAAAAACCTGAGCAGATTTGGGTTGGCAGTCTGAACAAGCCCCAAGGCTTCAGAAGCAGGCGAGCAGTCACACAACAGGAAGAGACAAACTCCATGGACAGAAAAAAGAAGAGGGGGGATCAACACCGGTACAGACAAAACAGGTGGACCTACAGGCCAAAAACAGAGGCAGAAAAACCAGGCTGGTGTCAATAATCACTAAACTACTTAAAGAAATCAGGTTATACTAACCTCCATCGAACAAGGGAACTATAGGGTATGAATACACAGATCAATTACACACAACGAGAATCGCAATGACAAACAGGTGAGCACGGAAAGCGAGTTACGGAAGTCTTTCTTGCTTCCGTAACTTTAGTATCTCATCCAATCTGTCATTTCTCAAAGTATAGCATGCCTTGTAGCATTCCAAAACTCAGACACAGCTCTATTTAGTGTAGTGCAAAATTTAATGGACATCCTTTTGTAGTGGTCTATCAGGTTCACATCACATCAACTATGTACCAACCACACACACAAAAACGGTCCTTCCATTTATCATCTTGGTAAAAAGTCAAAACATGAGAATGTGGCCTAAACCAAATGTCTTCTAATGACAATACATCATGAAACTGTATAAACAGCACCACAAAGTAATTCTGCTTAGAGCACCCAAATGGCCAGAAGTGGCCCTGAATGGAATAACGAGTCCCCAGCAGTGTGTGGAAGCCTAATACATAAATATGAACACAAACGCAAGCATTTGCAGAGGATTTGACTGAGTACTATTGCTGCCTCTTGCTCCCTCTTTCTCCATCTATGTTCCTATTCCCTACCCTGTTGGTAGGACAGTTGAATTGAATATTTCATCAGTAGCTTAACACCAGGCAATCTGTGGAAATGTCTGTTTTATTTATGTCTGTGGAATGTCTGTTTTATTTATACAGTGCATTCAGTGCATTCAGACCCCTTCATTTTATGCTGAAGTCGTTTTAACCTGTTCGCACAAAGGGGTATTTTTGCAAATTTTCGCCTATATTTCACTGTTTCGTTTTAAAACTAGAATGTCCATGGGTCTACACATTGCATAATAACCACTAGGGATGTAAATCTCTCATGACAAAAACGATTCGATTCGTATCTCGATACAGGGGCACGATACGATACGAGAAAAGATGCATGTTGATAAAAAACGATTCAGTACGATACGATACGATGCGATTCGATTCGATTCGATGCCGTTCAATTATTGAAAACACCCAACCTGCAAAAAATCATTTCAGGGAGGTATTCCCCCCCTAGGCTGCACCATATTTCTGCACCGTATTTGTGTTGTGGTCCCTAAAAGTTATAAAAGCATAATATCATTCTATAGGCTATAGTCCTATGCAATTCTTTGTTAATTATGTTTAAATATGTAGATTACTTTTACTATTTATTATATGCTGCTAATACTATCCTATTTATGTTAACTGCTTTTATTTGTATTCCATTGCAACTTTAAACAAGCCTAAGGAGCTTGTTGTTTTCATGTAGCCCTGGCAACTAGTTGGCATGAATAACATGCACATGAAATGAAACTTGTTGAACTCACCTCAACATGTCTATTAGAGTAATTTAACCCACCTTGGGCAATGCTGAAATCACTGTAACAGATAGTACAGCGTGCAAGACGGTCATTGTGATTTTCTTTTATAAGACAGGGGTACACCTTTGTATAGTCTGTTGTAAAATGTCTTATATTTTCTTTTTGGGGGGCACTGTCCCTGTGCCATGGTGCCCCTGTTCTTCGATACACTGAACTGATTAATTCGGTTCGGCAGAAGAGATAAAAGCCTGTCCACACTGAAAATTGATTGGTTGACTTACCGAAACAGGCTAATCAGGATGCTCATGAGGCACACACGCACACTGCCTCACACACACACGCACAGTCTCTAGGTCCCTCTCCCTCTCGGTCGTGCGCGCGCTACACAAATGCTAACGCGGTTTGGAACACGTCTCTCTCGTGTGCGCGATCTTGTTCGCTCGCTCTTGATTCCGAGAGATTTTAAGTAATTTGCGGGCATCAGTGTCATGGCCTGCTGGCTATGCCGATTACTTCCTGTCTTTTTCCATCTGTGTGTAGGAGTGGCTGTAGCAGGCCGTTACTGAGGAGTGACTACACCTGGGCCTGGTGTCTCCACGGGCCTATAAGATCCGCCGTCTCCTGAACCAAGGGAGCTTCCGGTCTCCCCACGGACGATCCTGCTCATTCTTTGTTTATTGTTACTTTGGCTGGGTTGTAACAATAAATATATGTTCCTTTACTGAACTCAACACTGTGTCCTCACAGTTTTTGTCATGGCTTAGAGCCAGGTTCATGACAATCAGGGAGTCGTTTTCAATATGTGGGAGACTCCCGGAACTTCCGGGAGACTTGGGATGTCTGCACTGGCAGTTGCACTGTTCATACAGTGCTTATAGTTATGTTAGGACATCATGATGGCTCGGTCTCGGAATCATGACTATAAATGTTAAACATAATTGTTAATGAAACAAATATTCTCCTATTTATTATTTTATAATTTTTTTAATCCGAGGATGTCTGTAGAAACACGCAATCAACGACGATGTATCTTCCTTGGCTGGAGTAGCTAGCATAGCATCGGCCATTGAGAATGAATAGCGAAGCTAGCATAGTATTGTTGAGAATCTGTCATTCTCTCCAGGTCCTTGCGTTAATACTGAGAATACAGCCTGATTGGTTTATGCTATGCGGGCTTTGGCCAATGACAGGCTGTCATTATTCTGACTGAGATAAAATTGTGTTTTAAAAAAAACGGAGGGACAAACGCTTGTGAACCGATTCATAACTTTTAAATCGGGCAAAGACAGGTTCATGACATTTTGAAACCGATACGGGACTGCACGCATCGATGTAGTCGTATCTTACACGCTAAAAACGGATATCGATAAGAATCGGTTATTTTTTACACCCCTAATAACCACTCATGTCTTAATTAATTTCCCCCTCAAATCTACACTTAATGACAAAGCAACAACAGAATGAGACATTATATCCTTTACTCAGTTACAATTGAAGCACCTTTGACAGCAATTACAGCATCAAATATTCTTGGGTATAATGCCATTAGCTTTGCATACCTTGATTTAGGGATTTTCTGCCATTCTTTTCTGCATCATGTCAAGCTCAGTCAGGTTGGATGGGGACGATCCGTGGACAGACATTTTCAAGTCTCTCCAGAGATGTTGGATTGGGCTCGAGTCAGGGCTCTGGCTGGGCCACTCAAGGACAGAGTTGTCCCTAAGCCACTCTTGCGTGCTGAGGTCCAACTTTGCTCCATGAAGCTTTCCCTCTACCCTGTGGTCCAGTCCCTGCCTCTGACACCCCCACAGCAGAATGCTGCCACCACCATGCTTCGCTGTTGGGAAGGTATTGTGCAGGTGATGAGCGGTGCTGTTGGGATGGTATTGTGCAGGTGATGAGCGGTGCTGTTGGGATGGTATTGTGCAGGTGATGAGCGGTGCTGTTGGGATGGTATTGTGCAGGTGATGAGCGGTGCTGTTGGGATGGTATTGTGCAGGTGATGAGCGGTGCTGTTGGGATGGTATTGTGCAGGTGATGATGCAGACACCATCATGCTTCACAGTTAGGATGGTATTGTGCAGGTGATGATGCAGACACCATCATGCTTCACAGTTAGGATGGTATTGTGCAGGTGATGATGCAGACACCATCATGCTTCACAGTTAGGATGGTATTGTGCAGGTGATGATGCAGACACCATCATGCTTCACAGATAGGATGGTATTGTGCAGGTGATGATGCAGACACCATCATGCTTCACAGTTAGGATGGTATTGTGCAGGTGATGATGCAGACACCATCATGCTTCACAGTTAGGATGGTATTGTGCAGGTGATGATGCAGACACCATCATGCTTCACAGTTAGGATGGTATTGTGCAGGTGATGATGCAGACACCATCATGCTTCACAGTTAGGATGGTATTGTGCAGGTGATGATGCAGACACCATCATGCTTCACAGTTAGGATGGTATTGTGCAGGTGATGATGCAGACACCATCATGCTTCACAGTTAGGATGGTATTGTGCAGGTGATGATGCAGACACCATCATGCTTCACAGTTAGGATGGTATTGTGCAGGTGATGAGCGGTGCCTTGTTTTCTCCAGACATGATGCGCAGAATTCAGGCCAAACAGTTCAAATTGGGTTCATCGGATCAGACAACTTTATTTCTTACAATCTGAGGTGCTTTTTTGCCAACTCCAGGCCAGTGTTGCAGTGTTGCAGTTATGATTGTCCTTCTGAAGGTTTGAAGGCATCTCCACACAGGATCTCTGGAGCTCAGCCAGAATAGCCATTGAGGTCTTGGTCCCCTCTCGTACCAAGGGCCTTCTCCCTGGATTGCTCAGTTTAGCTGGACGATCCGCTAGGAAGAGTCCTGGTTGTTCCAAACTTCCTCCATTTAAGAATTATAGAAACAATTTTTATACAACCTTTGCCAGAGCTGTGCCTTGACACAATCCTAAACTCTTATGTGCATTGTCAGTTGTGAGACCGTATAGACCGTATAGACATAGCCTTTCCAAAACGTGTGCAATCAATTGAATTTGCCACAGGTGGACTCCAATCAAGGTTTAGAATGGTCTCAAGAGAAATGGGAGGCACCTGAGCTCAATTCAAAGCTGCGCAGAAAAGGGTCTAAATACTCATGGCAATGTGATATTTCAGTTCTTCTTTTTTAAGACATTTGTAAACATTTCTAAAATCCTATTTTCACTTTGTCAGTATAGGGTATCGAGTGTAGGATGATGAATTGATGATGAAATTAATTTAAATGATTTTAGCATAAGGTTGCGAGGTATCAAAATGTGAAGGGGCCTGAGTCGTTTCTGCATGTACCATATGTCTGCCATCAGGGCCATTAGAATGGGAACATACAGCATGAAGCTAATGATTACAACCAGGGATATGAATGAATTTAATAGAGAGAGACAGAGAGAGAGAGAGACAGAGACAGAGAGAGAGAGAGAGATGGAAGAAAGAAGGAAAGATGCTTGTTCAACAGATGTTCTCCCTGTAATAACCTCTGTCACAGAGACTATGTGTTTGGTTTGGTTTGTTTGTCTGTCTGTTTGTAAAAAGGATTACCCAAAAAACTAAACAGCCGATTTTCATGAGACTTGGTGAAGAGGTGGAACATGGGCCAAGGAAGGACCCATTACATTTTGGAACGGATCCGTTTCATTTTCTTTAACATTGCAAGATAACCTTGGTGAAGGTCTGAGTGCCCTTCTAGTTATACATTTGGATTTGGGTGACAAGGCAAGTCATGCACAAAGCAATGATCTGAAATTCAGTCAGACAACTAAGACATTGATGGCCGTTTTTTCCATGATCGATCAATAACCTCCATACAACCCAAGTCGCATAGTTAAATATCTCACTAGCTTGTTTCCCGAACAAACCGTCTCACTAGTACTGCTGTGACCAAAAATGTATTGCTTTATTTTGACTTCTACCTGACCACCTGTCTAGATCTGCTTTAAGCTAGTGGTTGATTGTCTACATGTCAGCAGTTACATTTGATTTCATTTTCCTGAACAATTTAATAACTGTCATCAACAACGATACATCTTAACATATCCCAAGAGTCTTGTGATAAAAATGATATGACATTCAGTCAGGAAACTTTCTGTCAACATTGACTGGGTCTCCACCAGGGGCGATTTTAGGATCTGGTCTTTAGGGGGGCCCAGCCCCCAGTGCTCACAGAGGCACATTATTTCTCGCTATATGAGGTGAACTAGTTCATTTATACATTTTCGAGCTGCAGTATTAGATTTGCTTTGAGTAGTGTTTCCCCCTGCAACAGTCAATTTTAAACTCTTCATTTCAAAAGACTGGCTTGAGATGGGTAACAGAGAGACTGAGACAAATATACCTGACAAAGGCGGAATAAAGATCTGTCCACTCACATCCCATTCACTTCACACAAAAACATACAGTAATAAGAACTAAGTGACTAGTATCTAAGCAACCTACTTCGGAAGAACCATCGGTCAGATTTTCCCAATGTGTCATTAACATCTCAAAATGTCCGGTTTAACGTTGGGGAATTGCACTCGGCCGCACTCTTGACCAATGTTCCCTCAAATTTTTGTCAGCACTGAGCAAATATTTTTTATTCTGAGCGCACATTTCAGCACTGTGAGCAATTCGTAAACCACGCGACCTTACGAAAATGACCACGAGCCTGCGTTTGCCATAGGTTTCCAAAAAAGATGACAGCAAATACATCAATATGTCTACAAGGTTGATATTTATAATGGCTGGACTTTGGAACATTTTAATGATGGTGTTTTACCAGTCAGTTTAGTTGAACTTAAAGGATCTTTGGTTGAAATGAAATAAGGTTTAGGGAGGTTATGACTGGTTCACTGGTTATGAATGATAATGATATATATATATATACACAAAATAAAAGTATCCAAGGTGTTTAGTCATTTCTCAGCAGGTACAACATTTAAGTAGAACTTCATTGAAAGAAAAATGCTAATGCAGTGCTTTACAATAAATATAGTAATTATGGTGTACTTTTTCCTAAAGGGAACCTTTATAAAAAAAATCATAACTGGAGTGGTTTGCAACAAACTAAGCTACAAAACATTTGAATTACATTGCGGGAGCTAGGCCTATCTGGCTGTTTGGCTCATCTTGTCTGCAGGCCTATGGAAGACACACCTTTCTGACTAAACATATGTCAAAATGTTGTTGCAGTTATCAAGATCACTTTGAATAGGGCCTAATAGGTCTAATTGAAAATATTGGAAATTTCTACCTCAAATCTTCTCGCCTCACGAGTTTGTCTTAGTGGCATTCATTAGACTTAAACCGCGTTCACAGTCGGTGCTAGATGCTTGGAATGTGCCACAAATGTCGAAGTTGTAGGCCTACCAGATCTGGAAAATGCTCACTTTTCAGCGACCACCTCAATAACCATGAACTTGAATTCGACAAATGCGTCCCGGGACCGCATATTATGCTTCCTCCAGAAGCGCTTCGAACCCTTTCGCCAGATTGGTCACGTCATTCAGCCCATGATCAAATGTAGCCTACTAACTGCACGATCCAACGTGTCCGGCTCAAAGGCAGCCCACTCAGCTCAGGGAAGCGGGCATCCAAGTGCTCACAAACTTTAAGGACAAACAGAATAATGTCACTTTTGTTCACTGCACGTTTTCCCACTAGCGAACTCTTTTCGCGTTTACCTCCGAGCATATCTAAATATGTCTGAAAGTTTTATCCTACCTTAGTCAGTTTGGACTATTTCATGTAGCCGCTCATGTTTTAAACGTTAGGCAGACCTTTTTCTGGGGCACCTGCTCTGCCTTTCTTTTCGCCATGGTAGCCTATAGCTAACTGCTGGAGCAGAGACCGGCAAGAGAGCTAAAGGAAATGTTGTATGAAAACATTCTAACGCACATCCGGCTTGGTTGTCAGACATGTCAGTATTTGAAATGTTTATTACCTAGCCTACATCCCCTTTGATGCTCAGATTTTTAAACCCTAAAAAAAAAATCGTTTATGCGGTGTGAAAAATGTGCGCAGTTTGAAAAATGTATTGCGCGGGCTCTTCGACTGGCCTGCGCGTCGAATGTAGTTGATGGACGAGTCATAAGCCTCGTTTGAAGCAACGTTGCCAGACATACAAGGTTGCCAGATTGGCCAGTGCAACCAAAGTATTGCGCGATGGCAGAGCAAGATTTTCGCATAATATAATATTTTTAAAATGTGCTGAGCCAGGTGGGGCCAAGCTATCTCACGGTGGGGCCATGGCCCCACTAAAAATAGCCTAAACTCGCCCCTGGTCTCCACCAACCTCTTCCGTGTAATATGCAAGCTTGCCAACCATTTAAGCCAGGGGTGTCAAAGTCAAATACACAGAGGGGCAAATGTATAAACTCCGTCCAAGTCGAGGGCCGGACATATTCAATATTTATTGAAAAATATATATGTTCATGTAAACATGAACTTAAGTTTACCATAGGCCTATTGAATCTGGGACAAGCACGCTTAATCTTAGACCCATTAGTTATTGCCTAAAAACACAGAGAAATTTCGAAATAAAATAAAAATCAGTGGCATTAATTTCTCATGCCTCTCTTTTCTACATATTGCAGGCGCTCCATTTGTGGTCAGTCCAACAAGTTTGTCCCAAGGCAGACCCATTTCATTTACACATTTGAATACCTAAATAAAATTACACCGTGGTTCATTCAAATCAATGGAACTTTTGCAACATTCTGAGGAGCTGGTGGGCCAGATGAAATCGCTTGCCGGGCCGTATCAGGCCCGCGGGCCTTGAGTTTGACACATGTGATTTAAGCCAACACTTCTATTCCGCAAAGGTGAAATGGGAAAAGTTGTAAACAAGCCACAACTGGTTTACCATCACCAAGAAGTACCAGCTTTATGTCTGACACCTCAGATTAGTCTGTGTGCTCACACAAACCTACTCTAAGTACACACCTGAGATGCTGGAGATGGTTAAGATGATAAGTCTATGTGCTCACACAAAACCTACTCTAAGTACACACCTGAGATGCTGGAGATGGTTAAGATGATAAGTCTATGTGCTCACACAAAACCTACTCTAAGTACATACCTGAGATGCTGGAGATGGTTAAGATGATAAGTCTATGTGCTCACACAAACCTACTCTAAGTACACACCCGAGATGCTGGAGATGGTTAAGATGATTAGTCTACTGTATGTGCTCACACAAACCTACTCTAAGTACATACCTGAGATGCTGGAGATGGTTAAGATGATTAGTCTATGTGCTCACACAAACCTACTCTAAGTACATACCTGAACTGCTGGAGATGGTTAACTGCACCAATGAAACAGAATGGGCTGTGGACAGAGGACAGGAACAGAACAAAACAAATAATAATGATAATAATAATAATAATAATAATAATAATAGTAAAAAGAAAATCTTAACAGAACAGGAAATCAATGAGAAGGAAAAAAGTAACAGAAAGCAATAGCGATTAGATGACATTAAACAGATCCAAAAAAGCAGTGTACTGAAAGACCCTACCCTGAACATCAGCCCAGCCCAGTGTTAGCACAGCAGGGTGATATTGGGGATCCAGATTGAGAACGAAAGAAAGACAGAGACAAAGAGACAGAAGAATAAGAAAAAGACAAATGAGAGGAGAGAGGGAGGGCATGAATAGGCTTCCGAGCCTGTTCCCTCTTGGCCTCCGTTCCACACACACACACACACACACACACACACACACACACACACACACACACACACACACACACACACACAGGCTTGAAGCCATCCTGAAATGCTCCATATGTCCTTTCTCTCACTATCCCTCCCACCCTTTCTCTCCATGTCTCTGTCCCTCTCACATCCACAAACATACAAGACCATGTTTGTCTCTTTCATAAACTCCACCGATCCTCTCCCCCAAAGCGCTACAGAGGAGCCGAAAATGAATTTCGACCATTAAAGCTGTAAAAGGATAATTAAATAGATAAATAAAAAAATATCCCAGAGCTTTCATCAAATAAAACATGAGAGAGAAGGGGAACTCTTGATTGTTTATACTAAATATTGCCCTCCCTCTGTGCCACTATGTGTGTCTCCTTTCTTCACAACCTTGTAGGCACCTGCCTGATGAATTCAAGTGAGAAAATGAAAAGTTCTATTTATTTTGGTGTAATCATTAGGATTAAGCTGCTGAAGAAACGCATTAATGTCTAATCCCCCTCCTTCGTTCTCTCACTCGTGCCCCCCCCCCCCCCCCCCCCCCCACACACACACACACACACAAACACACACACAGAGCTGAAATCTTTACAGCGCCCAGCGCTTTGAATGTGCCTAGGGAGAATGGAGGCACTCAGTCGCAGCAGCCTTGAGCAGGAGCTGCAGCCAGGCAGCGGGGGCCTTTGTGAGCCTACAGCTGTCCTGGCCTCCTTTCTCTCCAGGCTCTCTTTTCTTCCTGACCAGGGCAGGGCAGGGAGGGAAGGTGGTGCTGGGGTGAGTGTGTGTTGGGGTTAGTGTGTGTTGGGAGGTGGGGGGTAATCCCCCCTCCCTCTCTTCTTTCCAACCCTTTCTCTCACACACACAACCTACCTGACCCTTTCTCTTTCGCTGTCACTCTTTCTGTCACTCTAATTCCTACTCTCTTTGCTGCACACATCTCACTCCCTTTCTCACTCTCACATTCACCTAACAGATGATGACAGGGCACCTTTATTTATGATAGAGGCAGAGAACATCATATACAGAAGGTAAGAGGGAGAGAGAAACAAGCAGATAGATGTGAGAGTGCGTCAGGAGATACACATCCTGTAAAAGTACTCCTTTTAGCATCAGCTACAGATGCATGCAAGTGAGCTTGTGTGAAGAGAAAAACATGACACATGTTGCTGCAACTATTTGGCCAATTGCTTTCTTCACCCTAATCAAATCCAAAATTAAATATATGTTGCCACGTTAACTATGATTCCAACACAAAACCGCCTCAGGGCACATTTGAATTTCAAATGAACCCTTTTAGGAGTGCTGTCATTTTCCAAATGCGCAGTTACTGATCTTACATGCCGGGGAACACTTTGGAACCGGTAAAGGTTACGTCTCTAACAACTTAAGCCGGGAAAAAACATCCATTTTTGGAATCCTAATCACCAATTGAGAGGGAAATAACCATGGGCCCTCATTTTACTGACCGACAACTGGCAATGAGCAAAGTAACATGCAAAGTCCATAATAACTTGGCTGAATAACAAGCAAAGTCCATAATAACTTGGCTAAATGATGTTGCTCATTTCATACCATAAGCAAGATGCGCAGCGCACACATGGGTGGGACAGTGCAATGCTCACATGCCACACCATAGCTTTGGTCGTTGCCTGTCGATGAAGTGAGGGCCCCTAGTGTGAATCTGAGAGATGATGTCATGGGTTATATGAAGTGAGGGCCCCTAGTGTGACTCTGAGAGATGATGTCATGGGTTATATGAAGTGAGGGCCACTAGTGTGACTCTGAGAGATGATGTCATGGGTTATATGAAGCTTTGGACATAGAAACTGAGCATATGCCATCTGCATAAACAGATTAGAATGTTACTAACATTAAACGTGAGCTGGCCAACATGTGCAATATGATCAATATTCATCAGTACCCAAAAAAATCCCACAACAATCTGAGGATTGAAAGTGCTGAAGGTTATACCATAAAATAGTAATATCCTGACAACAAATAATAACACTGACTAAAACCTGGTTCCAAGTTCTAAGTTTAGGATTAGAATACTCCTGTAGGCAGCAGGGTTGTTAGATGAGAAGCCGGTGTAGGAAAAGAAATGTGCCTCACACACTTGGCTGCTTCCATCCTACTACAGAGACAGTGAAAGAGAGAGAGAGGGAGAGAAAGATAGAGAGACAGTTAAAGAAAGTGAGAGGGAGAGGGAGAAGTTACTATCAGGAGGTGCAAAGGAGGCCTAGAGATCGATACTGTCACTCGCCTCCTGTGTGTCTGTGGTTGGCTGAGAGAATCACAGACTATGGGCCCTATCTTGCACCCAGCGCAATTGACATTGTCACCGACGCATGTATAATTCCTATCTTGCACCCGGCGTACAGCGCGATTTTCCCTCCAGAGGCGCGCTTCGAAATGAACTTGCGTCGACATGGGCGGGGGCGGAACAGAGAAGGCGTTTCTCTGGCGCAAGTGGTATTTTGCAGTTTCAAAACAACGCCGTGCGCCGTGCGCCATTGACCAAAAAAAAGCTGGTCTAATGTGAGGCGCAATGTCTAAAGTCTGTAACGCGTATTCAGAACGCTATTTTAAGGGCGCATGTGCTTGCCCGCACAGTATAGGACCTATAGGCTACACTTTACTTCTGTCGTCTTCACGAGAGATTTACACCAATTGTTTGGCAAGCCATATATAATTACAAGGAAAATAAAGTATTTACCACATGAGGAAATCATTGTGATATCCGTATCATTTTAAAACTAGGCATACATCTAGCGTACACAATTGACCCAAATGATTCAGGTTAATTGAAGCTGCGTGACATTTGATTTATTGTATGGCTTTGTTGCATTTATTTAATGCCAGTATTATTATAAATCTTGTAAACTCATCTTTGTGTATGTGGACTTTATTTATGTACCTTGGGTTTGGACAGCTGGTGCACTGGCTTGGGTGCCGATTTCCATGCCCCCAAATCCCTGCAGGCTCTCAGGCGTGAGGGTAGACGTGGCGATGTCCTCTGCTGCCGTCAGATCCTGGGTCGAGGCAGATCCACCTCCCGTGAAGGCACGAGAACGTGTGTTACCTTCCAGCTTGGATGTCCCACGTCTCCGGACGTCATTATAGCGTTTTCGGCAACGTTTTCGGGTGCCCCGTTGCAGAAACAATCACGGCAATATCTTGACATGCTTGCTTGACTTTGCTTACTTTTGGAGGGTTTCTCGCATCCCCATATATATCTATCTCCCGGCTTTTTACAAAGCCATACAATAAATCAAATGTCACGCAGCTTCAATTAACCTGAATCATTTGGGTCAATGTGTAGGCTACGCTAGATGTATGCCTATTTTTAAAATATCTTGGATATGGATATCACAATGATTTCCTCAAGTGGTAAATACTTTATTTTCCTTGTAATTATATATGGCTTGCCAAAAAATTGGTGTAAATCTCACGTCGGTCTCCTCGGCTGTGAACTTTTCCGGTCTTCCACCAGGTAATTCCGCCATCAAAATAACAAGCCGCTATGGACTATGCGCTCCTCGCTCTTAAAGGGAATGTGAAATGACGCTCGGATTGGTTTATTGCATATTACGCCCAAACCACACCTATGGCTGAGTAACCTCCTTTGGACCAACCCTTAGTTTTGACACTTGCGCTGGACGCAAGTGTGTTTTTTCCGCCGTTAAAATAGCAACTGCGCCATAGAGCCGCCCACACAGCTACTTGCGCTTGGCGCCGTCCTACTTGCGTTTCTGATCGGCAAGATAGGGCCCAATGTGTGTGAGTTCACTCACGGCATCATCATACACCCACTGCTGCAGTGAGAGTCATACAGCAGTCACTTACTCAACAAGCTGACGCAGGCTAAGCTATGCAAGCATGAAAAACACCTGCTCAAGAGAACATTCAGGAGGTCATCAGAACAGATTAGAAATGCCAGGGGAAAGGCTGACCTCTGACTGACTGCTGAACTTTAATGCCTGACCTGGGAGATCAGGAAACTGGGAACTGATGATATGTTTTATAGACATGGTTAAGGAATTTAGCAGATGCTTTTGCCCAAAGTCACTTACAAAACATTAGAAAAGAAACGTAACACACAAAGTATGAATAATAAAACTGAATGAATGAATGAATAATGATAATAATAATAATAATAATAGCAGCCATTCCAAATATCAAAACTCCTTTTTGAAGTATGTCTCAAACAAACGGAGTGAAGCCTTCTAGTTAGCATTCACTAAGAAATAAAGAAAAAAGGCTTATTCAACCAACCACTTCAGCCATCCTCTTTATTCACAGTAGGTCTTTAATGTAGACATTACTTCAGGCGAATTACGACTAAATGAGTTTGAGTTTCTTCAGGCTTGAGCAAATAACAGCATGTCATCCCCTCTGCCGTTTGTTTCCAGAGGGAAGATGTCAAATGTTTAGACTTCCTCTCAGTTGGGTCTTTATGTGCCTCAGGTCATTACTAATCCAACATGTCTGCCACACTCTCTCCTCACCTCTCAGTTTGGTCTTCACGTGCCTCAGGTCATTACTAATCCAACATGTCTGCCACACTCTCTCCTCACCTCTCAGTTTGGTCTTCACGTGCCTCAGGTCATTTCTAATCACTCATGCAAGGCCTTTTTTTGAAACAGCAGTATCCAGATGATCCGTAACCAGGGATGGATTAACGATGAGCTCAGGGGGCCCCCTAAGCCAGAGCCTCTGCGTAAAGTCACTGTTATGTATCTCTTATTTGTGGTTGAAAAAGGTGTATTTTGTTCATTTGCTAATGGCTTTAATTGAGAGTACCTGTGCTTTGTAAGAAAATGTGCATGTGTGCCAGGGGCGTAACTATAGACAATGCAGCCAGCGTGGAAGGTTCGTAGGCAAAGCAGACCCTGCTTTCAAAACTATTTTGGTCGTATGGAAAGTGTCGCTAGTTCAATGCGACAGTGATCAAGGGTCATTTTCTTTGGACTATCAAAGATCCCTAATGCGTTATTCTATATCCTGTCTTTGTCATGGTTTTCATAATTTTTATGGAAATATCGTCAGTAGCAATCAATAACACAATTATATGCATATCGTACAAACACTATAGAAACTATAAAAAAGCTGATTCAATTAAATGAATAATTTCTTATTTCATTTGTTATTTTGTGATAAACAGATATGCAATGATGATTGCTGGATAATATGTATCTTGTTCGCCAATGTCAAGTCTCTATTTGATCATGTGACGAGAAGATACGATATAGCTAGTTTAGGCGCAGAATCTGAACATCAAGACCTACAAGCTGACTGAGCACAGTCAGAGGCAATGCATACTTGCCGAACGATGCCTTTCAAACATAAAATTGGTAATGCATGATATGCTCTTTCAATGAACAGGGTAGCCAGTCCATTCAGCCTCTCCTGCCCCATGCTGCTCAGGTTGGTCTTAATCAGATTCAATTTGGTAAAGAATCACTCGGCTGTTGCCCTGTCACATGTAATGTCAGAAACAATAGCAGGGCAGTGCACCGAAAGTGGATGTTACAGAGTAAACTTTGACCTGTTTACTTTCCCAATACAAAAGCCAAAGTATCTAATTCGACCAATAAATCCAACACATTCTTGGTAAAATATATATATACACCTAGTGGTGATTGTGTGTGTGCGTGTGTTTTGCGAGCGCACAATCCATGTCCGTGACTTGTTGGCATGTGTCATCGGAGACGCAGTGGGAAGACCAGGAAACTGTACAGATGGAATGGACCAGAATGTTGCAACACATGATTCAAGTTGTAAGCCCTGAACAAAGGCACTCTATAAAACTTCATATGCCTAGTGGACGTCTCATCCCTCAACAATGAGCGAATACATTTTACCACACTGTAAACAAACGGAGGTCTTTCCAACCTTGACTGACCAGTGCCCTGAGCTTCAGCAGTGATAAGAGCAGCAGACAGCAGGATCATCCCCAGGAAGAGCCCATGAATCATCAGACGAGAAAACAGGAGGGTGTGTGTGTGTGTGTGTGTGTGTGTGTGTGTGTGTGTGTGTGTGTGTGTGTGTGTGTGTGTGTGTGTGTGTGTGCGTGTGTGCGTGTGCGCGCGTGCGTGCGTGCGTGCATGCGTGCGTGCCTGTGTGTGTGTGAGTGAGTGAGTGAGTGAGAAGGCAAAAAGAAAAGAGGAGTGGAGAAAGGATGGACAGGGAGAGGAGAGTGGTGTGCACAATGAAATACAAGGTGATGGAAGGGAGGGTAGAAGTACTGAGGAGGAGTGAGAGAGGGAAGGGGATGTGAGAGAAGAGTGGGAGTGAGAGAGTTTGAAGAAGAAAGGGAGTGGAATGGACAAAGGGAGGGGCAGAAAGGTGGGAGTGAGAAAGAATGAGAAGTCAGGAGGGAGGGAGAGGTTGGGATATGAAAGAGATAGAGAGACAGACAGGCCTGGAGACTGGGGGTGGAGAGAATGAGTAGAGAGCAAAAGTAGTGGGGGGGTGGGGACTAGGGGGGAAAGTTTGGGGGGCTGTGGACAGGCACTGAAGGGCTGGCTCACTGGGGGCTCTTGGGATACGTGACGCCCCTGCTGATTTGCATAAAATGGGGGGCAAACTTGAGGGGCACAGC
>NC_137923.1:36556246-36641246 GCF_963457725.1 Sprattus sprattus | reverse complement strand
GGGCTCAGAGATGGGGAGCGAGAGCCACTGATCCCCACAGGCACACAGAGCCACTCCCAGATAAGAGCTCCCTCTCACCTCCTTTTGTGCTGAGCTTAGGAGTTGAGCCCGTGTCTGACACAGCCTCCAGCAAGACAGGAGTCAAACACACACACACACACACACACACACACACACACACACACACACACACACACACACACAAAATGCAATGATGCTATGTCCGCTGTTGTCTGTTCATTTATGTATGTTATCAGTAGACAATTTATGATTGCTCCATTTTTCATGGGGAAGACCTGAATTATGCTGGTCTTCATTTTTATGTTTTAAGCAAAATCAGCAGCAAATGAAAGCAACCAGGACATTATCAAGTTACTCTGAACGAGATTGAGAGAAAGACAAGTAGTGGGAGAACAGATAAACTGAGCTTTCTGTCCGGAAATCATAACAGTTCAGACAGACTAAATTCCAAATTGTATTTACAAATTGTACTAAAAAATAAATTACCTCTGTATGGTTTTATCAAATATAAAATTTAGTTTTCCCAATCTAATCTCTTCTGGTAAGACTGATAAAATAGACAAGTGCGTTTTCTCGCCCCCACCCCCTCTCCTCCATCATCAAATCAAGATGCTCATTTGCATTCAGAGTCATGTTCATTTGAGCCTCTTCTTCAGCAGTACGTTAACCTTAAATAAATCCTAATGAAACTGTCTGGGATTCAGGAATCATAAATAAGGATTAGTGAGTGTGTAAAATGCCTGCTCGGGGCTGTGGGTATGAGGCCATGGCATATCCGTTTACACTGATCCACAGAGCACAGATAGCGCACAACCAGAGCGGCATTTGACTGGCAAATGGCCACGGTGGAGAGCAGAGGATAGAGAGGCCTGTCCAGACAGGAAGTCTCCAGTTCAGGGTTTTATGGTGGAGATTAGGCCTATGGGTATTACTAGACTATTAGACTCCTTCTGTTTGCCTAGTAATGTTACACTGTATGCTATAACAAATGCAACTAAATGAAGCTAATTTGTTCATTATTATCAGGGAGATGGTAATAGTAGTACACGTTGGTGCAGTCGAAGTTGCAATAGCAGACCAGTGAAAGCTAAAATAATTTAGCAAAAGCCAGCACAACAGCAGGTAATCCAGTTTATAAAAACCTCCAAAGCAGAGCGGCAGTGTAGGGTGAGAGCCTGCCAACATGTGGACCTGGGGCCCATATTCACCCATTGAGTCTCAGGGGGTTTCTCTGGGGCCACAATGGTCACTACGGGCCATGGCAAAGGGGATAGGAGCGCCCAAGATTGACATGCTTGAGTCCAACACATAAAAACACCTTTCTCTTGTTCTCCCTATCCTCAAGACAACTCCACATTAATTCAGTGAGTTCCAGTACAATCACTGCTTTTCGATTGCAAATCAGACCAGGTTAGAACAGGAGAAAAGCAGGCCTACTAAAGTCCCTCTGTCCTCACCCCACCCTCTAAGCCCATTAGAGGCAGGACATATGTATCTAAATGAGAAGGACCCATTGGGGAATGCAAATGGATAAGGCCTCCCTCAAGAATCACCTTCTGATTGATCATGCAAACCATAGCTTTCTGATAGGCTCAGTCAAGTCAAAAGAAGAAAAAAACACACACACACTTAGAAAAGAGAAACACGACAATTACGACTGTGTGACTACTTCTGTTCCCTAAGAGGGCTATTAAGTGCTATTTTTACTAGATATTCCACTGCTCCTCGCCCCACTCATACTGCTGAATTATTAATTAAAGAGGAGATCTAAACACTTAGGCACAAGAGTGGAATTTGAAAGCCTTTCGCAAAAAAAGCCCATGAGAGTGTGAAAGAAGCATACAGATGTTAGCACACTTCTCTATCTGACCAGCATCAGTCTAGATGTTTGTGAGAGCCTACTCTAGTCTACTCTTGTGTAGAATATCTAGGAGCTAGCCGGAGTGCAAGCAGTGACTTCCACACACAACTAGCTCTAAAACTCTCCAAAAGCAAGAGGAACCTTATCTGATGCTAGATGCAGGCTTTAATCAATACTGCTTTCACATCATGTTGTCACTTATTGACTCTCTTTAATGCATTTGTCTCATTTGGCTGACATATTAATGGAGGGAGATGAGGTATCATCCTACAGGATCATCTAAATCTCCCCTGCCTGCCTGCCTGTCTCTTCCACTCATTCTCACTGGGCCTTTCAGACACTGGTGGATCCTCACGGAGTAATTGGGCTTTCATTTTGGGCCACTCCAGTGAACACTCTCTCTCTCTCTCTCTCTCTCTCTCGCTCTCTCTCTTGCTCATGGACCACCCAGTCTGCTGTCTGTCAGGACCTCCTCGAGCGGTTTCAGGGCCAGAGCCTGTTGTTGCTACTTTGTTACCGTCTGACTGAGGTCACCGGAAGCCAGCCCTCTCACTCTCAAGCTCACTATCGCGCCCTCGTTCGATCACTCTTTCACTCTATCCATTTCTCTTTCTCTGCCTCTTTTGTGTCTGGTGCAGGTGTCCTGCCCAGGAAGGGGCTCAGGGCTCAGGGCCAACTTGCTATGCTGTCCCCCGAGGACACTATTCAGCCTCATCCACGCTCACACCAACCTGGGACACACAAGCCCTTATTCACATGAGCTCCATGCACACACACACACACACTAGTCCAACTAGTCCTTACTGCTTTACAAGTATAGACTGTGGAGATGTGGTTATCTGATATGATGGTGTGTTTCTTCACAGAAAACACTAATTAAGCACTTTAAAACTGAATTACATATCATTTTACAAAGTGGTAAAGAGACAGGGAGAGGCTCAGGAAATAAAGGCGCAAAAAAGGGAGGAGGGCCTACAATGTGTGAGTGTGTTCCTTTATGATTCCGTTTCCCTTTTTTTACTGAAGCTAGCTATTGTTGGACATATCGTAGACCTTCATACAGACACCATTGGTTTTCACTTCACCCATTAGCTTATAACTGATTTTAATTTTACAACAACATGCAGGTCCAACAGTCTGTCCATACATTTTGTTCAAAAATATTGTTTAGGCACTTCTGCTTCTTTGGGTTAATCACAAGTTTAACCTTAAAACAGCGATGCTTCCAATTTCAGGCCTTAGTTCTACATTTATGCTAGTCTTACTACTTGCAGTTACAACTCAAGCTTCTCATTAGTTCGTAATTAGCATATTTCATCAAACACAACATAGGTTAAAAGTAAACAAAACAAATTTTCCTTCAACTTCACATGAAGCAGATTTTCCGTATTTGCACTGAGCTACTGTCACCGATTTAACAAGCTCCCCGGACATATAAACTTTTTCAGTAACTTTTAATCACAGGTGATTTAACAATTACACGCCTCTTAGATAATCACCCTCCGTAATTTCGTGATTCATTTTAAACAGCTAATCATCGTGAGATTAGCTAAGGGTAAGAAAAGCATCCGTTGTAAATTTGACCCCATAACTTTTTCATTGTCATTTAATCACATCACTAACATTGAAACACCTTTGGGATAATCACTCTTCGTAATTTGGTGATTGATTTTGAACACCTGATCACTGTGTGATGTGTCTTAAAGAAAACACCCTTCATAAATGTGCCCTAAATCACAAAACAGGGATTAATTTCTCCTAAATACTATTTTCTAAAAACTTTCTTCAAAGTCTGTGGCGCCTGCCAATCTTTACAAACATACTTCAGCTATACTCACATTAGCTATACAACTAGTGCAGTGTTTGAGACTGAATCACAGCACATCTGCAATTTGATTCAGTCTGATTTAGATTTTGTAAATGGTACTATGGAAAATATACAGTATATTGTTTTTTGCATTGCAGTTATACCAGTGCACTCCATAAATTCAGTTGAGCCAAACAACCTGACGTAGATATATGGGTGAACTTTAACAATCGGTGCTAAAAGGGTATGACTTTTTATGGTCTGGCATGGCTAACTTACAAGAACTAGATGGAGCCATACATGAAACTACCTGATGTGACCTGCTAAGCCCTGGTGGGTTTTGTGTAGAATGACCCAAGTGCCAGGTGTCACAGTATAAAGTAGTCATACTCAAAGTCAAAGTCAAAGTTGCTTTATTGTCTTAATATGTCAAGACATACAAAGGAATCTAAAGGACGTTTCCCACTCTCCCACGGTGAAACATATAAAGGTGCACAGGCACAACAGATAAGACAAGACATTTCCTAAAACTAAGTAAACATAAATATTCATAAATAAGTAATACAATCTTAAACGTCAACAAGTGCTAAAAGTGCAGAGTCCTGAGTGATTTTTTGGGGGGAGGGCGGGGGGTTAGGGGGTTCAGCTTTCTGTCATACTGGAGGATATGGCTGGGGGGAGATAGGGGAGAGAATTTAGCTGCCTGACCGCTTGGTGTATGAAACCATTTCTGAGTCTGGTGGTGCGGCAACGGAGGCTCCTATACGTTCTTCCAGAGGGTAGGAGGCTGAACAGACTGTGTGCGGGGTGGCTGGTGTCACTCGCAATCGAGGTAGCTTTCCGGGTGAGGCGGGTGGTGTAAATGTGTTGTAAGGAAGGGAGTGGGGCACCAATGATCTTACCAGCTGTGTTCACTATGCGTTGCAGTGCTTTCTTGCTGTGTTCATACTGAACTGCCATACACAAATTGCAAGATTTTGCCATAAGTCCATATGCCATAAGGGCCATGTTTGATTAAGACTATTCAAAACCAATAAGGACAAGTACATTATCATTTATGTTTATCCAAAACAATTATTTGTGAGGCAATGCTTAGCACAAAACAGTAGGTAGTTTGTGGTGCATTGTTAGCACCCAGCTTTACCAGTTAAAATAGAAAGACAACAATAGTAATTACCACAATCACAAGAGATGAACTTGTGAAAGTATGAGGAAATGACATGTGATCCACCCATCCTAAACGAAAGCCCTCCTAAACAAAGGCACTCAATGGGTATCCATGCTGAGAAGAAGCTAGAGGGAGAGAACTCAATAGTTTTGGATAAGACCTTCCAAGTCTGGCCATGCCATTAAAACACTCAAGGTCAGCAGTAAATCCTAATGGCTTTTGCTTATCTTTTCTTCTTCCTCCTGAAATAGAATCCTCTTGATGCTATTGCTGTTTACTTTTGGAAGTGTACCTGATGCAATTTCTCAAGAGTACATGTCGTCTGGGCATAGGGAGTTTTCAGGCTCTCCCAGAGTCCAATTATAAGTGGTGTTAGACTGGGCCTGAGTTATCTCCACTGGGGGTGCGTCATAAAATGAAATGTGTTTGGGATTGGGACTGGTCCCCGTGGGCTGAAGGGCACAGAGGCAACGAGAGGGGGAAGGGTTAACACCACTTTAATGAGACCAGTTGCAATATTTCAATTTCAACAGTCATCTAATGCCACTCTAACCCCTTGTGCCCAACACATGCTTTCAAAACACACCCTCTTTGTTTCACATTTGAATCTCCATTCTGTCTTGTCATACTGTCTTTTTATTAGTGTTAATATTAAAACATGCAAGAGGAAGATCACATGTGCCTCACTCTCATTGCTGTGCCCCCTTCTGTGCACACACACACACACACACACACACACACACACACACACACACACACACACACACACACACACACACACAAATGCATGCACGCACGCACACAAACACACACACAGACACACACACACTAATCCCCTAGTCAGCTCAAGCTTTTCTTCCTGCTAATTGCCATCTTGCAGTATCGTCTCAGAGCACGGGCCTGCAGACAGATGCTCCCTCTGAGCTTTGTATATGAAATGTGTTGTTCAAAGCAACAGTTTGCCTTCTCATTTATTACAAAATCAGACAAAACTATTTAATAATTTAGACTTGGTGGAATTTAGTGTAACAATTAACATTGCTCTCAAATTCTCCTTTATTAAAAAGAACAGAAGCTTGCTTAAAAGAAAGGCTTAGTAACATTTTTCATTTTGTTTAATTTCTATCTCATCAGAATCAATGTGGAATTTGCAAATATTAATTATATTGACAGACTGTAAATACATCTTGATTTGTCCTCCATACCCCCCTACACACAGTCAACATCAACCTGAATTACGCATTCTGCTCTGCCTCAACCACCAATTAGCTCTATTAAAGATGAAGGGTTTAATCAGTCATCCCCCCCCCCCCCCTTTCCCTAACACATAAACAGAAAGGGTCCAGGAGAGTGTTGCTCCTCCTCCATGTTGGCCATGAACACAGCTGGACACACATGTAGTTAACCAATGGTTATTATAGTAGTCTGTCCTGTCCCCCTATAACACTGAGGCTGCTGATATTCTGAGCAGAATGCCAGTAAATGTTAGCCTATGTGTGATTTAATTTTAGTGACACACACTAGAAAGTCATGAAGAGAAAAATGATGCCAAACTCAAAGATCAATTATCAAGACAAGTGCTCAGGTTGGTATGATCACAGCTGAGAAGCCACAAGATTAGGTTACTCAGTAGCCTACCACTCAGGCGCTCTTTACGCCTAGTTCCTCTCGATATCAGGTTCAAGAATCTACAAAATTAATATGAAGCTAATTTGTCCTCTTCTTTCACAATTGTATTACCGGGGCCCAGTCCAATTTATAACTGATCAGGCAAAGCAACATCCCGTCGGTTGAATAGGCCTATAAAGTTTGGTTGATTGGAGGCGTCGGCGATGCAGAGTAATGTGAGAGACTTAAAGGCACCCAGTGCAACTTTATGTAAACATTCAATGAAAAATAAACATTCAATTTCTAGTCTTTTTTGCACGTAGTAAGTTTAAATAACTCCATACCATTACATATCGACATTCAATGAGCAAAGATGAGACGTCGTTGTGTGGTGAGAACTGATAGAAAATCGTAAACAACAACAATCGCCGGTGGGGAGAAGCCATTTTTCCATTGACTGGAACCTGCTTTATTTATTGTAGGTTACCCAAAAATAAAGAAAATGGCGGCGATTGTTGTTGTTATCGATTTTCTATCAGTTCTCACCACACAACGACGTCTCATCTTTCCTGCTTGAATGTCGGTATGTAATGGTATGGAGTTATTGAAACTTACTACGTGTAAAAAAGACTAGAAATTGAATGTTTATTTTTAAGCCTCGAAAGTTGCACTGGGTGCCTTTAAGAAAAGGTGATATCCTGGCAACAGCGCGGAGCAATTCAATTATGCATATGTAAGTGTTCCGCTGACTTTGGTGTAGTTCATGGGTAAGTTCAGGACATTGATGATCCCTCGAATATCATATCCATGAGCTAGGCCTACATAAACCTACTGAATGAAACAGCTCGATCAATATGGCCCATAGTTTACATCTAAATGAATGTATGCAAGACTGTAACAAGTCTTTCCTATGTAGACCTGGGCAAAGTTGGAAAAAATGCGGACCAACTGAAGGGTTTTCAGACTTCACAAGAATAACGACCCGATGTCGAGTATCCAAACGATTCAATGAGAGCTTGGTTAACATGCAAATATAGCCTAGCTCTACGACTGCGGCTGTTTCATTTAGGCTACTTCCTGCTCCGAGCGGTCACAATGCTTTCTGAGAACTCAGTCAGTGGTCCTTTTCACCAGGCGTTGTTTTCAGACATCCTCCCCCACACACAACATGCAGAAGTTCGAAAGTGAACCGACACACTTCATTTCTTTGCCATATCAGCGATAAAAGCAGATAAATTACACTGTGACTGACAGACCAGTCATTTGTCTTCAGAATACAATCTGCTGTCGATTTCCCCATTTTACCATAACATGGCCAGCTCACCCGTTTAATGGGTTCATTTTTAGTCACAAATGACATTATGCGTCAACAAAATTCTCCAAATGGCTCACATTATGCGACATCATCATTTCCAGTTTTCAATTATTTTCCCCCAAAAACGTTGGCAGTTCATTCAACTTTAAGTGCAAGCAAGAGCGAATGGGACAATAATAGCTCATCTGCTGCTCACAAATAGTCTACATTACAACGTGTGAGAAGTAGGCTAAGGATTTGGTGGGGCTAAATAAGTATTCAACTTTCTTAAAGAAAAGGAAACCCTTCATTTAAACCACAGACAATTAACATTGATACAACACCGTAATGGAATGCACTAATTAGCCTATAAATGAGGCCACATATTTCAAGATAACCCATGAACGCGTGGCTGTCCGAGGTCTGCTTTTCACAACAAACAAAATGTGTGCTTTTGGCGACAAAATGCAAATAAAAGACTTGCAGAGGGCGCCCTGCCGGCTGTGTTTTACAGTCTTATGAAATAGCGAACGCAGTCTGAAAAACAGATTCATGCGTATTTGTCTTATAGTGATATTTTTAGCCTTTTCTTTCCAGTGGAAATAGGAACTCGTATAATGTAAAGTGCGCTGGAAAAGTGCATCGGCTCTACCAAATTCTTGGTTATTCATTTCCCGGCTAGAGCAACTCTTTATCATCGGTCCCTAGCAGAGCAGTCCTTTTAAAGTTAGCGCGGAGCATGGTGTTGCTCGTGATAGGCTGAGTGTAAGGAAGAAAGGAGCCTGCCTTGTTCAGATTAGCAGTGCCGCTGGAGAGTTCACTCATCGTCAGCTAGCTCCAGCCAAAACGTGACCGCGAGGGTTTTTTATTTTATTTATTCCGTTCCAACATATCATGCTTTTTGAGCAAGATGTAGCTTACGTCAGAACATGAACATTCACTCTAAATACATGAGTTGTTATAGAGGGTCGGATATGTGTACGGACGTGGTCTTCTACGGATGGAAGTTATTATTGTGAATTGTTTATGATTATACTATGGCGAAGTAATCTTTTATTTCGCTTTTCTGCGCTCATCGTGGACAAGTGGTTTGGGATTTATTGACTAGCCTACATGTTGTAGCCTACAAGCTCTAGAAAGGAGAACTGAAGAGAGGATTCTGTCTTAAGCGACGAGCAAACTACGGACCGGGGATTTAAATCGTGTTTGGCTTGCCCCAGGAAAAAAAGAGAGACGGAAAGAAAGACATTCATGTGGCAATTCTCTCTTTAGCGAAAACAGTTGGAATCGCAGAATGAGCAAGGAAAGGCCTAAAAGGAATATCATCCAAAAGAGATACGTAAGTTGGCTTCTTCACCATTTGATCATGAGAACAATGTGGGAAATGACCTTTCCAAGTTGGTACAGCCGTTATGATTGGAAATGCATAAACTTTCATCACGGGCGTCTCTGTTAACATGGCTTGATTTAAAGAACAATCGATGGATCAAAATAGGGTTTAGACTATGTCTTCTGAAATACTTCACTGTTTTGGTCATCATAAGTTAACTGCAGTTTAATATGCATTGATTTTTATTTGGTGCCTGCCTCGCTTGGTTTACTGTAGCTTGGCCTACATCAGTTCTAATTTATTTGATTTGTTTGATTGCCATCTCCGTCTGATGTCGAATTGAGTTGTGGGTCTGTGAGACACTATGCAATATTTCAGTTTTGATTATTGATTGTTAAACGTAACTCCTCTGTTGGTATCTCATAGTTATCAGAACGGCTTTGTTTGTTCTTAATATGCTCCCGTATGCAAAGCTGGGAGGACAGCCATATCGCCCATGGCCCTGCTCAGGGATCTATTCCCTACCAGTTAGAATCGTCTTTTAGAAACTGTCCAGATGTCACATGTGAAGGCTACTCGAACACGCCTTTTACAGCGTCCACTGCATTGTTACAAATGTATTGTCTACTTTATATTAAGTTGCACCCTGAAGATTGCATAGCCTATCTGCCGACATCGTCCGACGGAGCATGGTGCGTGGACAAGGGCTCTTTAAATTTCTCATAACGAAAGGAGCTGGATGAAGGGGGTCCCACTATTCGACATTTCCCCCCAATTTCCGAATTGTAGTGCCACGCATTACACTTAAACTGTTTCACTGTATAAGAGGTGACTGTAGATACGTTATGGGCCAAATCATGTATGTTTTGTTCGTGCCTTTAAGTGTGTTTGACCTCTGAGCGAATGGAAGATATTGCAGCAGTCGAAGCGATTCAGAGTTCCGTGATCTGCTACTTCTCCTGTCCGACTTCGGGCGCCGGTGGTCTGAGCGGCTAATCTTTTAAGCACGTGAAAGGTTCACAATGCCCAATGCTGGCCTCGTTACTGGCTCGACTTGACGAAGCCCAAGGTTGTTTATGGATGTCTTTGAACGGGAGACAGAATTTCAGTCGCATTGCAGAGGTGCATGTGAAAGAGTAGCAACCATTTTAACGTCGCGACCAGCCCGCGGCCAGTGAATTTGTGATTAACAGAATGTTGAGCACCCTGGCCTTTCCTCTTAGTCTAGCCCATTGGTCTAGCCTAGTTAACCTTGCTGACTTTTACTATGTAAGTAAGATAACACGCTATAATCTATATAAAACTATCATGCGTATAGGCTATGTCACGGTTACAAACAAGCGAGACGGAGCCAAATTGTATAATTTAACCCTAAATACACCGGAAGTCTCTATCCATGGAGAAGTATGTTTTGCATTTGTCTCAGCTGATGTGCAGTGCACGCGTAACATGAAGCAGTGTTAAAAGTGACCATTATATTTCCACCAGCAGTGTATTGCAGACTGTAGGAGGGACTGCAGAAGGCCTGGCTTGCTAGAAAGGGTTCCCCCGAGCAGCAGATTTTTTTTGGCTGCTGCAGAAAGTGATCACGTGTTCTCCATTAAGTTTTCCCCCCGGCAAAGTTGATTTTATCAAATGAAACGGATCTAACGGCGGTTTGTTTAGACTCCCTGTTCGAGGCTGTGGTGCATAGATACAATTTTCATTTTTCTGTGATCAACAGGTGGAGTTCACAGAAGGAATAGTCGGTATTTTCATTCTGCATTACGTCACAAAAATGCATGTGTTTGCCTATGGCAAACTGGAAAGTTAGGAAATGGCCCTCTCCTGCCTGATTTAGGATCATTAACTTTATCGTTCACATGACGTAGAGGTTTACAGCAGTATTCTTCAATGACTTGAGGGGACCAATTTCTCAAATTTGATTGTGCAAAGATGCTTATTTGCTAAATTAAATGCTCCTAAACATTAGTTGATTTTAGCACGTGCTTGGTATTGTGTAAAGCCTGGTTCTTTTTCCAATAGAGCATTAAGAGAAGACTGAAAATAGGTTTAAAAGCATTTTGTTGTGTACAGCAAAGATACAACTGTTGAGGAATGAACCTGAGGGTGTTTCTGTGCTTGACGTATTACCAGAATCAATTCCCATGCACTGGTCTCAGTGGCCTTTCCCTTGTGTCCAGTCATAAAGTTAAATTATCTTTGAACCTTAACTGTGAGTGCCCAGCCCTCTGCAGAAGTTGTTGCTTAAGTGTGAGTGCTGCCAGGCAAGGGGAGGGTGTGTCTCAAAGGTTGGACGAGACGGGTTCTCAATCATAGAATCATATCGTGTAGCATGATATAGTGTTTTTTTCAGTGGGCGGTCTATCTCTCTTTCCTCTGGGCTGGTGTTGGCTTCTTTAAGAGGCAGTACTACTTGCAGTGCTTGCTGATTCAAAAGCAGATATATGAAGCACACCATACAGTGGGCCTGTCTCTTGATATCCGCATATCTCTCAGAAGAAAGACAAGTTACTTAATGATTTAGATGGTTAAGATGGCCATCTTAATGTGGAGGTTCTCATTACGTCAAACCAGAGTGGGTGATCATGAAAGACACATGCGCATTGAGAAGTGTACGTGCATCAGTTTGAGGTGTGTGTCTGTAATGTCAGAGTGTGTGTTTGTGTGTCTGTATTGTCAGTGTGTTTGTGTGTACGCAAGTAATGGATTGTGTGTAATGTGGCTGAGCCCATTACATCTGCTCAGTTTTGGCAGCTATGGGTGAAATGTGGTCGGGAACAAACCAGGCTAACAACAAAAACAACCTGAAGCGATTGTCCCCTGGGCCCCCCGCCACCAACCCCCCCCATCCACCCCCACCCCTGCCTTGCAGAACTCTTGCCCCTTCTGATTTAACCTCCCCTTAATTAACGCAAGACAATTAGACATGCTTGGCTTCACTATTTCCCCTGGAACACAAGTGCAAGTTGTTTTTGTCTCTCTTGTCTTTTGTCACCCCAGCCCCCCATGTACACTAGGGGTTATTAAATTAGTTTATCTGGTAAATAGTATGGTAGTAAATGTTAATAAAAACCTAACAAGTTATTCTTGGGGATGACTGACAGATGCAAGTAGTGAAATGGGAAGAATTTCTTTGACAGGGTCTTAGGTCTGTGGCAATGTTTATAGTTGAATGTCAAAGAGGCACGCACACACACACACACACACACACACACACACACACACACACACACACACACACACACACACACAGAGGGAAGGTTTGAAATTATCAATAAAGATATTTCAGGAGATAATGGCCGGTTTAAATGTGGAGATGGAGGTAGGACTAATGAATCAATGTTCATCAACACATGAGAACCATAAGGTGGAAAGGTGCGAAGGTCACTGCTGAGGAGTCATTTATCGTTTCTTCTTTTCTGTTCTTTCTTTCTTTTTCTGTCTCACATATTCAGTCATACTTTCTTTCTTTCTCTTTCTTTCTCTCTCTCTCTCTCAGGCCCAGCTGGCTGGGCTCCTGTATGGGGCCTGTATGGTAGGCACAGCACAGCTGCTGCAGGGGCCTTTACAAATGTAAAGGAGCTGTCAGTGTGTGTTTCATCAGGGCCCAGTTGCAAGCGCAGTGCTGCAGTGTGTGTTCGCCGCTCTAAAGAGGAAACATAAATGGGGCCAGAGCCTCCTGCACCCCTTCATCCACCCACCCCAACACACACACACACACACACACACACACACACACACACACACACACACACACAGCCCCATGGCTTTACAATAGAAATGTGCACCCTGGGTCCATTGGGAGAAAAGATCTGCTTTCTGGCATTTTGTCTTGGGTTGGTCATGTGAGCAAAAGTGTGTGTGTGTGTGTACGTGTACGCACTTGGCCTCAGCGCACTTAACTTCATTCTGTGTTTCAGTGCAAATCGTCTCTTCCATAGGAGTTATTTTTTCAAAATATGCAACTCTAAAAACCCACATATCATAACCTAAGATAATGTTGCATCTCTCCACAAGTCTGTGATCACTGGTGCATTTCCACACACCTCTCTTCAATAACGTGCTGTCAGGGCTGCAAGTTTTAAAATACTTCTTTTACTTCATCTTTTTGTGTGAGATGTTGAATGTCATTCCAGTGTACTCTAGTGCAACCATCAAGTCATCTGGATAGCTTACTGGCAGACCAGGACATTGATTTGTCAAACTAAGTTTGAATCTTAGGTAGTCTTTCTGATTAAAGAAAGACGTGTGTGTGTGTGTGTGTGTGTGTGTGTGTGTGTGTGTGAGTGAGAGAGTAACCAGCTGCCAGCAGATGATGTTCTGCCTAACAGCATCATTACAGTAGCTTTTGTAGCTGCTGAGTCTAATTTGGGGACCGAGGGTATACAGTTAGGCCATCTCTATTGACAACTCGCTCGTTTCTCTCTCTCTCTCTCTCATGTTCCCGCACACACTCGGAGGAATAGTGTGTAAAATGAATCGTGTTTCTCAGCTGTGAACTACATTGGCACTTTTGTCCTTCCACTACTGTGAACTGGAGTTATTCTTTATCTGTTCACAGGCCCACACCTCATGCAATGTGATCTCTCTACTCTTGCTGGGAAAGTCATGCACACAGTTTGCCTCACTGCACAGGTCCTTAACGTGTGTGTTTGTGCGTGTGTGCGAGTGAATGGATTGCTGAGGACATGCTGCTGAATTGTGTCTAGGGAGGGACACATACAGAGTTCCATTCACATTGGAGTGTGTTCTCTCATGCATACTCACATGCATACGCTCACCCACGCATACGCTCACCCACGCATGCACGACACAGAGGATTTTGCTCCCATGACATAAAACAGGTGCAGCCACTGCTTTGAAGTGAGGTGTAATGGGTTTAGTTCAGATGGAAGGAATCTCTTTTTTTTTTTTCTCTCTCCCTTTCCCCTCCCTTCTGCTGTGTAATGACCAGAGATGAGGCACCCGATAGAAAGTGTAGTGTGAGCGTGTGTGTGTGTGTGTGTGTGTGCATAGAGGTAGATATAGAGTGTAGAATTCGATGAAGCTACTTGTGATGTTTGCTGGTGAACTCAGAAAAACAAAAGTTGTTTGGCCCAAGGGTTTTGTTTAATTAATTCATGAATTAATTAATTATGAAAAGAAAAAAAAATGATTTTCTATGTGTGTGTTCCACCCCTTCTGATCTGGTACCAGGGTTGGCCTGTGTTCATCTTGTTTTAACAAGCTGCTTTCCTGTCCAGCAAACTCTCAACAGTCTGCAGTTAGACGCAGTTAGACCAGTGTGAGATTTATGTCTGGCTCTTGCTTTGGGGTTATTGTTTGTTTGTAATATGTACTGCTATTTTCAACTCCACCTTCATGATCATTCTGTTTGGTTTAGATCATGGTTGTGTCCAGACATGCATTGTGTATATATATTGTAATTTATGTCTGTATCGTCAAGACTACCTGATATCTGAAGCTGATGCCTAGTTAGTTGTTCAATCAAAACTAAATTATTAAATCTATGTTATCATCTATATAGCGCCGTGGGTGGTTCAACACTGTTTACATTCTACTCATAACAAAACTCAAGAAATGGTGAATCTGACCCACCTCAAGAATTACCCCATCCCTTTACTCAAGCATAATACTGTTGCTTAAAGTATTGTGTCATTCTTCTTCTCTTTCACCTCCACAGATCCACTATTATCCTCTTTCTGCCATGCAGTCTTTTCCTGCCCCTGAGTGTTAAGCCCTGGGGATGAACAGACATAATAGCTGGCCTGTCTCTATTGATCCCCATTCTGCAGTAGATGGAGCAGGGTGGTGCCTAGTGGCAACATGTATTTCAGATGGAGTCCCCCCCACCACACAACTCCGTCTTCTCCTTTACTATGACTACTGGAAATATCAGCTTCCCAGTGTTGGGGGATTTAAAGCATTCGTTCAATGTAAGTCTCTAGTCCATCTCAGGCAAGGCAAGGTTTCTAAAGGTTTACTGCACTATTTGACTGCTTTGTAGCATAAGACCACAGTCTCTAATGGGAGTTTGAACTCGTATCATTCTGTGTTACGTGTGCAGTTCATATGTGTGCCATTCATCTTGATCTTGCTTTGGCTGTTCTCATTGCTGCAGCGGTGTGCATGTGTGCACAGAAGTGTGTGTGGATGACCTCCAACTCTAAGCAGTCTTGTTGTAGCCTGTGTAGGGTGTGTTTGCCTCTTAATGCTGTGTGGCAGCCGGCAGGTCCTCTTAGTCCAAAGGTCTAATGAGGCTGTGCTGGAAGTGGATGCTACTGCATACCGGTCTAGCTGTGGCAGTGGATGGGGTTTGGCCCAACAGTGCCAAGTTTGGTGTCTAGGTCTGCAGAGATGGATCAAGAGTCACCATGATTGAGGAGTTTGGCCCAACAGTGCCATGTTTGGTGTCCAGGTCTGCAGAGATGGGTCAAGTCATCATCATGATCGAGGCAACATAACCCTGTGTTTATTGTCTCCTTAAGAGGGGACAAATACAGAGAGCTAGAGACCTCCTCTCTCACTCAGATGTGTGTTAGACCAGCCGATATGGAGCAAACCCTTCAGCAGTTGTGTGTGTGTGTGTGTAGCCTATCTGTGTATTAATCATCTGTTTGGCAGTGGTTCAGGCTCCTCAGAGACATTTGTGCTCTTGCCCTGCTTACTTTTCTTAGCCCCATTTTTTTCTCATTTTTCCATCATTGCGTTTTTTCCCTCCTTTTCTTTTTTCGTTTTGTGTGTTTGCTTTGAGGCTGCCAAAGAAAACTCTGGAACCCTTCCCTGTGTAGATGTCATGCAGATGGAGCTCTGGTCCAGAGAACTCATTTCAGCCTATGTGAAACACACAGACTTGAATGAATCCAAACACTGCCAATAAATGTTAACCTTAAATAGTTAAGTTTCCATATGGGGTATTTTTATTTTTGAAGTTGGAGACAGATCCAGTTCATGCTTCATGACACTGCTTTTCTTTAAAGGTGCTAGGCCTATATGTAAGAATTTTCATTTAAAACACTCAAGAAATAACTAATAATTGCAGCAGAATGTTAACAAATAATTGTTTTGACCTGGTGTCAAAAAATGCCTAAACAGTTTTTAATCGCTAGAATCCCATCTCCAAGGCTAAAATAATGACCTTTAAAGTGTTTGAAAATGGAGAGGCTCTGTAGTTAAACATTAAGCAATCCATTCCTCCACAAATAAACAGTTAGCTCAAAAACCAGAGTGCTTAAATGAAGACCTACGGAAGTCTGTTTGCCTTGACTAAGTTAATGATGCGTAAATATCCATTGATGTTGACAGAGATGCTTATAGTAGCTTAGAAATCTTCCAATCATGTAAATGTTTAAATGCTCCCTGTGGCCTTCTGCTCCCCCATCTTTGCAAAACCTTATTCCCTGGCCAAACGCTTTGTTTATTTCTGCAAAGGGAGTAGAGGTAGGGGTATGCAAACAAAGTAGTACACTGCTCCCAATCAGCTATGGGTGGTGAGGATTTAGCTCTCTTGCTGAAAGCTAGTTATTTGTGGTGAATTATTATTATTATTATTATTATTATTATTATTATGCCTATTTTGTGCATGTATTGTTGTTTGTTTTGATAATATTAACGTATAGACAAATTACTTCATTGCACATCTTAATTGGCCATTCAACTCCCAGTGACGGTGGAGGACAAATTTAAGAGGATAGAAATAATTAAATGAAGACCTGTCTCAAGACCGAATTAGCAGGCCTTTGCAGGAGCTAGAGATGGGAGTCATCTATATGAAGTAATTGGCTTTTTCAACGCAGTTAGTCAGTGAGGTGTTTAAATATACTCTATACATTCTTCAATACATGCTACCATGAGACCCAGAGTTTTACTTTTTAAATTAAGTTGGCGTTTTCATGTCAAATAAATAATTTTTTTCCAGTTGCCACTATCTAAACAAATCCTGACTTTTGGTAGGTAAACAGTATTTCAAAACCTGAAAGACTAGGTTACCATAGTGACCAAAAAGTGCTCTGTAAAGCCATGTCATTGGTGGTGGGGGCAAACACTATGTTTCCATAGCAACTGGTGTAGCGGCAGCATGGAGCCTGTGCCTTTTGAAATTTTGAGAGAGAGAGCAAGAGAGGGAGGGTTACCACTGACGAATAATGAGAACTGACAAAACAAGCAGCCAGCCCATGTACTCGGTGCTAACCTCCTCATTAATGTTTATTGAGGAGTTTCTCTCCAGTTTAAATTAACATTTTCACTGGCCAATCAGAGCAATGGAGCTGTTCAAGAGACTCCTGTTTTGATACCGGAGACAAGTTTGGCTGTTTTGACTTGTGTGCCTTTGTCTCGTCACCTCCTTCCTCAAGAGTGTCTGCTGGCCTCTCAAACCGGCCTGTTGTTTGCCACTTCCTGTAATGTCTGCATGTGTTTGTATTGTTGTTTCTCTGTGTTTGTTTGCTTGTCTCTGTGTGAGCACTAATTTTCTAGCATATTCTTGTTGCATCTTGCTACTTGTGCTCTACAGTTTAAGTGTTTTCCAAGGGCAGAATTTGGCAGAATGTATTTATTCTTTGATGGGTTCATCTCTTAGCATGTGATTCATTTCGACTTAATACAGAAGTACTGAAATATTCACTGTCAGTGGGGTGTTTCCGTTAAGTGCTCCAGCTTAGCCTCAATTCATTGGAAATGTGATTCAGCTTCGACAGAGAAATGTCAAACATCGTCACTTACCAATAACTCCTGCATTACTCTGCCCACGGTTTGCCCTATGTGAGGGTGAAAGCAGGAAATATATGTTGGTCTCTATATTTCTGTGTGTGCTGCTTAGAAGGAGCCTTGCTCTAGGTGTGCGTGTGCATGTGTTAGATCTGGCCTGTTGCAGTAGACAGCCACTCCTCTGTGTCGACACCAGAACCACTGTTTCTCTCCTGCAGTGGGAGAAGCTAGATGTCTCAAAACCATTTTGTGTCTTTATGTGAGCTGGTTTTTCTTTGTATGTGGAGAGAGGGAGCTCATCTTTTTACACCTGATCTTGTGTAAAAGATCCAGCTGGCTAACTTATGGAGGGATTAAGAGAAAGAGGAGCGTAGACAGGGTGCTAGGATTGATTTTTGCTCTTTTGTGTCTTTGAGCTATCCTGCTTTCATCTTTCACACCCAGGCTAATTGTTTCTGTTCACCTCTCAGGTCTCCTGGCACACACTGCCTCCCCACCCCATCACCCCCCCCACATTTTAATTACCCAATTTTTTGCTACACACAGTAGTTCATATCTCGATCCCGACACCACGCTGATCCCCACTCCGACAGGGTCAGGGCCCGTAGTAAGACAGCATCATCAGCCTAATAGCACAGGTGCCATCTCCTCCCCATGCCATGAGAGCATGCGTGATGGCCCTTCTGTAACCCACCCATTCTCCTCTTTCTGGTTCTTGTGTCTTAGTAATATTTCCTGTCTAATATCAGTTAACTTCCAAGGCATGCTTTGGGGCTGTGTGTGGAGTCAAAACAGTGGAGTGGCCACGGAGCTCTTAAGGCTGCCTTGGATCATGAAGTCACCTAGTTTAGGTTTCACTTTACCTCCGCAGTTGTGTCCTTTACCACTGCTGCAACTGGCAATCTCACACACCTGGACATGTTCTACGCACTCAGCCTCTTGCCTTAGGCCTGCTGTTTCCTCCTAGCCTCTCTTAGCTGATCTACCCCATCTACACAGAAGAAGACGTGCTGCTGCACAGTGCCTCTGTCTCCCTTATAGCAAGCAGTGCTGTCAATAATACGGCTATGCCATTTTTCTCAAAGAGCATAAATGTCTTGTACTTCAAGTCTAAACTACAATAGTACACTATTGAAACATTTCCACTGCGTCTCTGTATGGCAACCAACAACCATTACGGCTTCATGCATTCTCCCTACAAGACGAGTCATCAGCAGAGGGGCAGCTAATCGCTAGCTCTCTGGAAGGCAGGCAGGCGGGGGAGCTTGTCAGTGGTGGCCACGGCTATACTCCCAGAGGATCGCCTGGCTCAGCTTCTTTCAGCGACCTAGGATCGTTTTACATTTTTAACTCCTTTTGGCCAAATATTAAGCCGGTGTGATTGTCCCTCTTCCCTGGGAGAGCTAATGCACTGTAACATAATCATTTGAGTCCCTGTGCGTCTGGCAGGTCTCCGGAGCCTGTCCACAGCTCACTTTTATGGGCCTGTGATCCCGGCCTGGTGCGCCTGCACTTGGACCATCTCTGCAGTTGAAATGGCAGTAGAGTGCTTGCTTTAAAACTCTGGCAGCTTGGCCTTTTTCCTTTCCCTACGGAAGTTCTCCTGTAGCAACAAGAATCAAATCCCATATCTGTCACAATGGTTGATAATGAAGGCTTAATAAGGTGTGAAACTTGTGGCCTGTGTACAGTGTTCCTGGAAAAGGGAAGGGTCGTGGCAAGCTACCTGGTGCCCCTGATGCCTGCTGCCCGGATTTATGCCAAAAGCCTGGTATAGAATGCCCCAATGTTGGTGGGCAAGAGAGAGTATAGAATGCCCCAATGTTGGTGGGCAAGAGAGAGCAGCCAGTGTCAGCCTCTCACCTGGTGTTGATTCACTAGGACAGCCAAGTCTGATGAATGAGTTCCTGGCTCTGGCTCTTAAACCCCTCTCTACCACTGTGGGCTCTGGCCCTTGAACCCCTCTCTACCACTGTGGGCTCTGGCCCTTGAACCCCTCTCTACCACTGTGGGCTCTGGCCCTTGAACCCCTCTCTACCACTGTGGGCTCTGGGGGTCAGCTGTCCACACTGATGCCAGAGGTGGACAGACAGACTCTTACTATAAAGATGATACCCCCCCCCCCCCCACACAAACATCTGTCTCTTGCGCGAGTGAGTATCTTGAGGATTTGATCTGGGAGATTAATGGTAAAACCATGATGTCTTTCCCACGGAATAAATCCTTTCCTTGTTTACACATGTCCTCCCCAGTGAGCTTTTACATGCTAATAGCAACTTCAGCTGTATTTGATTGTTTACATAAAATTTGACAGATGTTGTGCTCTTCAGATTAGTATTTGAGCTCTTTCTCTGGCATTAAGAATGTGAAGCCCAGATGCTTCTCAATGCATCCTTCTCCTTCTCCTTCAACTTCTCCCTAGAACAAACACCATACAGTTATTTGGTTTTGCTCAAATTCAGTGCACCACTGGAATAACAGTGTGTAAAATATGACTGGATTTCAGATCTGGATAAGGGCTCGTGCATTTGTGTGTGTGTGTGTGTACTGGTGTGAGCCAGGTCTTGAGATCTGAATGAGGGCTTGTGTGTGTGTGTGTGTGTGTGTGTGTGTGTGTGTATACTCTTGTGAGCCAGGTCTTGAGATCTGTGTGTGTGTGTGTGTGGATACTAGTGTGAGCCAGGTCTTGGCCACCTTCTTGCAGATGGTTGGCTGAAAACAGTATGCTTCTGGCCTTTTCTTTCTTTACTCTCTCTTTTCCTCTCTTCTCTCTTACCCCTGTCTCTTCTCTCTTACCCCTCTCTTCTCTCTTTGTTTCTGGTTTGCACCACGCTCTTGTTCCCTGTTGTCATGGCTGTCACTGTGGCTGTGATGGATGCCACTGATAGCTATCTCTCTGTTCCCCTCTCTTTATTGCTCTCCATTGCTTCCTCTTTCCATCTCTCATTGACGTAGCTCTGGGAGGTAGGTCATTTTATTTACCAATTGTAAATCCAAACAAAAGCAAGACTAACACTCAGTCTTGACCTTGTGATTTTTTTGTGCTGCTTTAAGGAGGTACTTTTAAAAGAATATTTCTTTTTGTTATTTCTCTCTCTCTGGTGTGGTTCTTTCCTCTGCATGACTTCATGGTTTACTTGACCAGTTCTCCATCCCCCTCTCTTTGTCAGGGTTTGCTTCCTTTTCTCCCTCAACCTAGTAAAGTGAATACACTTGTGTGCGTGTGCGTGTGCGCATGCGCGTGCGTGCGCAGGTGTGCAGGTGTGCAGGTGTGGGAAGCAAACGGCCTGTTTAGCAGAGCATAGCCTCCAGAGCTGTGCCATGTAACCTTAGAGCTCCTTAATTTACAACAGGAAGAGAGGGATGGATGGCAGTCAGGCTCAATAACCACACCAGCCTTTCATCCTGGAAATCCCTGTGATTACTGAAGACACACACACACACGTGCACACATGCACAAGTGGGCTGATATGTTGGAAAAACCATGCATATGTGCACAAATACCCCCCTAATATTCGATAACATTTTCAGTTATGGGTGTCCTTTGACAGCTCTGCTGTGTAATACTGAGCTCTAGGTACTTTCCACAGCGTCTCTTTTAGCATTTAGCAGATATGTATCTGATTTGATTAGCATGTTGTCGCTCCCCCACGCTCACTGAGGCCAGCCTGCTGAATGTGCCCTGTTTCCAGCCAGCGGAGTCCCAGCCAGCGGATGGAGCCTGCGACCTGAGCACCCACAGAAGGGGAACACCCACATCACATGTCTGATCGCTGCTCTCATTGGGAGTGGATGGGAGCAGCAGGGACTAGATCCTCTGCTCGTGTGAGACGGACTTATTGCCCCTCAGCTAGATTATCTGCTCGTGTTAGACGGCTTATTGCCCCTGAGCAGGGCTACATTATCTGCTCGATGCACCTCAGCGCAATGGCCAAGGCGCTGTTTTCAATGGACAGACAGACAGACAGACAGACAGACAGACAGACAGACAGACAGACAGACAGACAGACAGACAGACAGACAGACAGACAGACAGACAGACAGACAGACAGACAGACAGACAGACAGACAGACAGACAGACAGACAGACAGACAGACAGACAGACAGACAGACAGACAGACAGACAGACAGACAGACAGACAGACAGACAGACAGACAGACAGACAGACAGACAGACAGACAGACAGACAGACAGACAGACAGACAGACAGACAGACAGACAGACAGACAGACAGACAGACAGACAGACAGACAGACAGACAGACAGACAGACAGACAGACAGACAGACAGACAGACAGACAGACAGACAGACAGACAGACAGACAGACAGACAGACAGACAGACAGACAGACAGACAGACAGACAGACAGACAGACAGACAGACAGACAGACAGACAGACAGACAGACAGACAGACAGACAGACAGACAGACAGACAGACAGACAGACAGACAGACAGACAGACAGACAGACAGACAGACAGACAGACAGACAGACAGACAGACAGACAGACAGACAGTGCAAAGCAGAGTGTAAAATTACCTCTGAAAGGTGTGTTCTCTAACACCCATGCACACACACACACCAGCTCCTGATGGGAGTGTTCTGTCAGGCTGTTAGCACCTCTCTGCAGCTGTCGGCCTCTCTTTGTTGCCTCTCACAGAGGAAGAGAAAAATGAGAGGGATAAAGCGAGAGAGAGACAGAGGGAGCGAGAGAGAGAGAGGGAGGGAGAGGGAGTGAGAGAGAGAAAGGGTAGAGAGAGAGAAAAGGATGGAGAGAGGTAGGGAGGTACACAGGGAGAGGCAGGGGGAATAGAGAGCCCCGAGCAGCAAGAGCAATGATGAGACATCCTCCACCCCTCCATCATCCTCCACCCTCTCATCATCCTCCTCCACCCCTTCATCATCCTCTGCCCTAACATTGAACACCAGAGCGCTGGAGATTTCAGAGGAGCCTGCATTTCTGTTTCCCTCACAGGTATTCTGCCATTCTCTCTACTTCACTATGAGTGTGATGAGTGGAAAGTAGGTCAGAGCTGAAACCTCGTTCAACCTTGTCAGAGACATGGGCAGAGGGAGAGAGAGATGGGGGGGGGGGGGAGGGAGAGAAAGGGAGAGGGAGAGAGAGGGAGGGAGAGAGAGATGGGGGGGGAGAGAGAGAGAGAGGGTACCTGGGCCTCTTGGTCTTTTCCTTCTGTCAGAAATCAGGCTGACCTCCAACTGCTCTCACTATGCCATGCTAGAGCGAGTGAGCATGTGCAGCTGCTCCACCTCCCAAGGCCCAGTACTGTGGCTGGAGTGATTCCCATGTTGTTGTGCTCACACCACACAGACCACTCTGGGGGGATTCCATGTAACACACACACGTGACGCTCCTCTGAGGTGTAATTGGAGACTGAGGCAGAGACAAAGGTGTTTAGCCGAGAGAGAGAGAGAGAGAGAGGGAGAGAAGCATGCCGCTGTTGTTGGGGAGCTGAGGGGAGAGGAGGCGGAGTCTGCCGGTTGCTTAGCCCATTCACTGGCTGCCTACCTTTTCTCCCTTGCTGCTGATTGGTTGTATGTGCACTGGGAGAACACAGTGGGTTGGTGGCCGGCTGGTTGGCTGGGGTAGCAGGGCTTCAGGGGCCGTGTGTGTGTCCGTCCTAGGGGCTGTGTGTGTGTGTGTCTCACAGGGGCTGTGTGTGTCCGTCCGTCTGTCCTTCCGTCCCAGGGGCTGTGTGTGTGTGTCCGTCCCAGGGGCTTTGTCATGCGTTTAGCTGGCTAATCAAAGCGGCAGAGGCGGCCAAGCGCTGGCCATTGTGTCACAGCCTGACCCCACGACCTGTGCCCAAACACAGAGGACACTCACGGGCAGGGTCTATCTATCGATTTCTCTCTCTCTCTCGCTCTCTCTTTTGCTCTCTCTCTCATCATTGACATCATGTAAGAGAGTTCTATGTCTCTTCCTGCTCTTTTGAAAGTATAATTACAAGATCAGCACATTCATAACACAGTCAGTATAACATTGTATTGACACACAGTACTGTCAGCTCTAACCGTGCCTGTAGATGTATTGTGACCCATATCGTATGCTTTTGAACGATCCCAACATCTTCATGGCAGTTTGAAGATCTCTGCATTTCAGTCGCAGGATCCTCCTTCAGCTCAGCAACAGTCAGTCATCAATACGCATCGAACCTCTCTAGGCTGCATAGTGATCTCTCCCTACACACACACACACAGTGGTCTCTCCCTACACACACACACACACACACACACACAGTGGTGTCTACCTACACACACACACACACACACACACACACAGTGGTGTCTCCTTACACACACACATAGTTGTGTCTCCCTACACACACACAGTGGTGTCTACCTACACACACACACACACACACACACACACACACACACACACAGTGGTGTCTCCTTACACACACACATAGTTGTGTCTCCCTACACACACACACACACACACACTGGTGTAAAAAGCAATCCTGTGGCTCCTCTAGTGTCTCTCTCTAAACTGCAGTGCTCTGTGGTTGTGATGGGCCAGGAGATGTGAGGAAGGGAAGAATGTTCATTGCAGTTTGTCTTCTGCCACGTCACACAAGGCCCACGTTTGGAATCTGAGGAATTCATGAGAAATGGCGCCCGCACGCGCGCGTGAGTATAGAGTGAATCCAGGAGTGGATGAACGTGTTTTCGCGTGCGATTAGAGTGATTCCAGGAGTGGAGGAGTGGTGTGGGCTCATCTCAGCTGATCTTATCCTGTCTCCATGGGGACAGAGAGATGGGGTGAGGTGTGGTGGAACTCTCCATGATGTAGCATAGGAACATGGAGAGGAAAACCCCATCTTAGAGATGTGAGACATCAGAGTACGCACACACACACACACACACACTTGTTCAGGTGACACACCTGTCCCTTTTGAGAATTTTCACCTGGTAATAGGAAACACATTTGAGTAGCTTCCAAAAGCCCCTGTTCAAGTAGTTCACACACACACACACACACACACACACACACACAAGGCCTAACTCACCAGCACAGAGTAGAAATGTGAGGCATTTCCTGTGGAGGACACAGAAGATCCCTCGGCTAGTCTGTGAACACTTCCTGGTTTCCCACAGACTATGAATATTTCCACTGAACACTGCCTACGTCAGAAATACATACACAAGTCATTAACCATACAATATTGTTCTCTAAACTGTAAAATGGATGAAGATAGTGGGAAGAAGCGCATGCAGACACACACAAAGGGGGAGAGTGTGAGAGAGATTTCCCCCTGAGTAATGGCTTTTTCCTCTCTTTTTCTCACAGTGCTATTTAGAAGGAAGGTTAGACTGATGAGTAAAAACACTTTCTTTCTGAAGTGGCACAGTGAAAGTAACCGCAACAACTGGAGAGTTGTGTTGTGTGTCAAATGACAGCGGTGTAGTGTCGTCATAACCAGGAACGTTTGTTTGTGTGTGTGTGTGTGTGTGTGTGTGTGTGTGTGTGTGTGTGTGTGTGTGTGTGTCTTTTGAGGTGCATCATTTTCAGATATCTCCTTGGGACAGTTTTATTTTTATCGAGAGAGCCAAAAACCTTTTATGGTCATATTTTCATGAGTGTTTCATGTGTGTCCAAATACTCCACATAGTTTGCCTGGGAAAGAAGTAGAAGTAGTGGAAGAGAAACCAAAACCATCTCGCTTCCTGTTGTTGAGAAACAAAACAACGTAATGGCCAGTCTTATGTGTAAGTTGCTGATTTCAACCTCTTTGCTCTAGTTGTTATGCAAATAGATTGTTTTATGCAGAGTTAAATGTACTTTGGGGAGTAACAACATTGTTGAAGGCAGTCACTCAAACACTGACACACACACACACATACACACACACACACACACACATACACAACACACACACACACACACACACACACACCCACCCTCAGCAGAAGAAGAGTTTGCAATCATCAAAGCTTCCTGGTATTTTTGTCACTGCAAAGGCGCTTGTATGCTTGCTGTATTAGTAATTGTGCGTGTGAACTGTGACATCACCATGGTTCCACTACCTTGTATGATTTAGTAAGAGGGGCGTTTGATCACTGCACTCTTCTTTATGAGGGGTGATGCTGCACAGAAAAATACCATCTCAACAGCAGGAAGGTCAAGTGCCAAAGAGGAACCAAGTAAAAAATATATATGACTGGTAGACGCCGTCACCGGTAACTGTCTATAAATGACTGGACGCTGCAATAAAAAGAGCTCATGTACAGCACAGTGAAATGGCCTATACGGAATGACGGTTTTACTGGATCACCTACGTATATTTATTTGTGGATTACACCATTTGATTACTAGTCCCAAGCTAAATTAGCCTGTTGCATAACAACTATGGGTTAACATAACCGGTTGATAAAAAATATGTGCTGAACTGCAATATGGAACATATGGAACAAAGACATGATGTGAAAGCACAGCCTAAATGCAAAGTATTGCCCCTCAGTTCTTCATCGGGCAAGTTGGGAACTTTTGTGTGCCATGTGGGAATTCCTATGCTCCCACACTGATGGGTCAGAGAGAGGCCTGTTGATCCCTATGCTCCCACACTGATGGTCAGAGAGAGGCCTGTAGACAGACCTGTTGACAGACTCTACCCCAGCTCGTTCATGTTCGCCAGCCACGCCATGCGCATTAACTTCCAGACACCGGGAGGTGCACGAGCGACCAGCTGAGATGACACAGAAGTGCACAGCATGCCTGCTGTAATGACTTCACTTCTGGCATGCTCCGCGGTGTGCAGGGACCACTGTGGTTGATCACCTTCACTTCCCCATAGCACAGATTCCACTCTTCTAGATTCTCACTATGATTCTCACTATCTATGGTATAGTAGTTAGTGTCAAAGTCTCAAAACTCCCACCCTCCAAAGCACATTCACTCTGACTCTTTCTCTTTAACTGTCTCTCTCTCTCTCTCTCTTTTTTTTTCTTTCTCTCTCCTCTGTACCATTTAATGAGCCTCTCTCGCTCCTCTCTAGGTCGCACAAGCGTGCACCTGAGCGTGTGACTCCGGTGGCCACAATGGGAAGTCTGTGGTTGTGTTCCCAGAGGAGTGTTGACGTTCCTCCCTGCGGAGGGCACGCATTTCTCTGGGGAGGCCGGCAGCCCGGAGTCAAGTTTCTACCCCGTTCGCTCCCCTGTCCGCTCTGCTGTGAGTGGGACTGTGTGCACTGTGTGTTGGAGAGAATGTTTGGCTGAATGTCCAAGGCCTGCAACTGCACCGTGCGTCCGTGCGTCCGTGCGTCCGTGCGTGCCTCTGTCTTCCAGTGAGTGCTCTCACGGGTCAGTCATCTTCCTCGTCCTGCATCCTTTTCCTCCACAGGGCTCGATGAGTATATGCATGTGTCTTTGTCTGTGTCTGTGTCTCAGGGCTCTGTGACTATACGTGTGTGTGTGTGTGTGTGTGTGTGTGTGTGTGTGTGTGTGTGTGCGCATCCTCACGGTTCAGTCCTCCTGCTCTATGACTATACACACGACAGTGACGTGCAGAGAAACCAGTCGGTAAGAACCAGTCATGGTTTTTTTCCCCTTTGTGTTTCTGGGCAGTTTGCCTCTTCCTCTCCCCTCTTTCCATGTATGTTCCGTCTTTCTTTTCTCCTCTTCCTCATTCCTCATCATAGTTCCTTCATCCAAGCTAAGCTCTTGGCCTCAGGAATGCCAGGTATGCTGTGGCGGCTCGGAATGCAGGAATGTGTGGCACTCCGAAAGTTTTTCTCCCGTCATGATCTCATGATGGCGTCAGAGGCGCAGATCCACTGTCAGATACTGCTGAGCTCGGCACGCCCTCCACTCTTTACTCTCCCTCTTAACATGATTTAACTAGCAGACTGTGTGTGTGTGTGTGTGTGTGTGTGTGTGTGTGTTCACTGGTGTTTCGCCTCTGACTCTTGCCTTCCTCCCACTCACTACACATGAATCTCATTGACTCAGATCTGGTTCATTCTCTTTGGCTACGCTCTCACAGATACTTTAGCTTCACTTTCAGCATAACAATTACTCACTCCTTCCTATCGCATCTTGATGATGAAATGGCTAATACTAAAGCACGCACATGCTCTGTGACGCAGTAATGAGGCTCCATTGACTCATTCAAGGGTGTTTCTGTAGCTTTTGGAAATGGGAAAACGTTGCTACAGTCTGTTTGTTACCTACTTACTTTGTTGTGTGAGGTCACAAACTGAAACAGGCCTGTGGTCCATCAGCACTGGCTGGATTTCTAATTCCCATCTAGTAGTGTGTGTATCCGTGGCAACAGTGGTCTAATTCCCATCTAGTAGTGTGTGGGTATCAGTGGCAACAGTGGTCTAATGCCCATCTTGTAGTGTGTGTATCCGTGGCAACAGCGGTCTAATGCCCATCTAGTAGTGTGTGAATCCGTGGCAACAGTGGTCTAATGCCCATCTAGTGGGTATCCGTGGCAACAGTGGTCAGTGGCTGAAGGCCCTAGCTTGTGATCTTTTTGATGACTGGGTGCGTGTGTCATACTTCACTGGTTAACAGCCCTAGAGCTCATGAGATGAAGGCCTGGCTCTCTCAGGGCAGGGGAGGTTGGGATGTCCGCCTCCGGTGAGTAAGCCTCAATCAACAGGGTGATTTGGTTACGGAGTTGTTATGATGTAGCTAGCTCATGCTAACCAGTGGGAATGGTGGTCTGCTGAGCTGGAGCTTGTGGGCTGGTCTGCTGGTGGCAGCCCCGGCAGACAGTGGTCAGACAGTGGTCACGCTGACTAATTAGACACAAAAGGGCTGGCAGAACTTGAAGGAAGGTGTGTGTGTGTGTGCGTGTGTGTGTGTGTGATGGTTCCGGCCTCCTGATGGTCTTCACCTAAATGATGCAGCGTCCTGTCTCCGTGTGGTCCACAACCACACACACACACACACTTGCTTCTGTGATCTGAGTGAGTCAGAGTGAGATGACACAACACAACACAACACAAAGCTCCAGCGTGGCACACACACACACACACAGGCCAATAGGGCTGCTTTGAGGAGCTACCAAAGCAAAATGATGAGGTAATTTAGTTTCACAACACTTTTTCACCAGATCTGAGCTAAACTGCCGCATCACTCCTGGTTAACATATCTATTAATGCGTGGAAGTGGGGGAAAAAGACAGATTCACGGAGGAGTAGAGAGAGAGGACATGAGAAGAAGATTGGAAATGAGGCCGACTATGTAAGCTTGTGCTCGAGGGAGGGAGGAGGAGGAGGAGGAGGAGGAGGAGGAGGAGGAAGAGGAGGAAGAGGAGGAAGAAGAGGAAGAAGAAGAAGAGGGAGAGGGAGCGAGAGACCTTTTCTATGTCGTGCTCTCAGCTCCCAGTGTATGATTAAGATGAATCTGTGTGTGGGGATTATGGGTTCCGCTCACACACACATGATGGGCTGGACTGGAATGGCTGCCTGTCTGTTCACACACTGTTCAAGTAATATTACTTTGTATTTGGTCCAGAAAGCAGTTGTCCGTGGAAGTGTTTAGACAATCAGTGTGTCACATGAATTTGAGTCACACTCCCTCGATTATTTGCTTCTTTTGCTTGTCTTTTCATTTCCTTCTCCTCTCAATATCGAGTATTTTCTCTGGTCTCTATTCCTCTCTTTTATTTTTTTTACTATCCCTCTCTCCCTTCATTTTCCCTTCTCTGAACTCAGGACCATCTGCTGTGGAGGTTTAGAGAAGGGAGTAGACAGAGGGAGGGAGGGAGGGAGGGAGGGGGAGAGAGGTGTGAGGATGAGGGGCTAGAGGGTGGTGGTGGAAGTTTTCTCTCATTGTCTGTTTATCTCTTTCCCTTTCTGTCTGTCTCTCTCACTCGCACACATGCGCACACACACACGTACGCACACACGCACACAGACACACACATGCATGCACGCACGCACACGCGCCCAGAGAGTGGCCATTTTGGCCATGTTGGCAGCTTTAGGTAGCTGTAGTGTGATTGATGTGGTCCTGTGCTGCATGTGGGCAGTGACACAGAGGAGCCGTTTCTGTGGTAACCGGAGTGGCAGCAGTCGCGCAGCAGGACATGCTTTTATAACGGGTGACGGACCGGGCCCAGGATTTAGAATGGGTTGGGGCTCCTGGCAGGAGGTGTGTGTGTGTGTGTGTGTGTGTGTGTGTGTGTGTGTGTGAGTGTGTGTGAGGGGTGCTTTCATACTGGGCTGTATGACAGAATATACTAGTCAGCCATTTTGCATTTTGGAATCTGTACAGCTGGAAACTTCTGGGGGTTCGTGTGTGTGTGTGTGTGTGTGCCAGAGAAAGCTGTCTTGTTGTCAGTGCGAGGGTCACTGAGCTACTTAAATCATTACTTACTGGGGAAACGAATCGCCCCGCTCATTCCTGGCCAGATTTGCAAAATGGAAAGTAGGCCAAAGACAGACGTCCAAATAAGGCGGTGAGTAATGTACTGCACTGCATCCCAACACGACACGCTGTGTGTGGAGAAGTGGGGTGCTGGTACACAAAGGACATCAAACAGGAAGAAGAATGTTTGTGGTGGCCATAGCTGTGTGGTTAGTGAATCTTGTGTGTTGTGGTACAGAAAAGAAGACCTGCTGTTGTTCAGAGACAAGACATGCTCTGGTGTTCAGGGATGGGATTGGGAAAGGGATTGGAAATATTTTTACGGATAAATGGTTTTTGTTACCTCTCCCTTCTTTCTTTTTCCCTGTCCACACACACACACACACACACACACACAGAGTGTCCTGTCTTTTGTGTGTGTGTGTGTGTGTGTGTGTGTGTGTGTGTGTCCTGTAGCTCTAAGATTGGCCTGATCACTACTGCGTCATGATGATGGAGAAACTTCTGGAATCTGCTGGTGTTTGTGTGCCTCGATGTTTGTCCTGTGAGCTCCCTCTCTCTCTGCCTCTCCCTTTTTCTCCCCCCTTTTGTCGCTCTCTCTCTGCCTCGTCCTCTTTCTCTTCACTCTTGTCTCTCTCTCTCTCTCTCTCTCTCTCTCGCTCTCTCTCTGCCTCGTCCTCTTTCTCTTCACTCTTGTCTCTCTCTCTGATCCGCCCGCTATCTCTTCACTCTTGTCTTTCGCTCTCTCTCTCTGCTTCGTCCTCTTTCTCTCCACTCTTCTCTCTCTCTGCCTTGTCCTCTTTCTCTCCACTCTTGTCTCTCTCTCTCTCTGCCTTGTCCTCTTTCTCTCTCTCTCTTTCTGTCTGTCTGCTCTTGATACTCTAATGGAGTCTCACTTCTGTCTGGCTGCATCATCCCCTCTCTCCTCTCCTCTCCTCTCCTCTCCTCCAAGCTCCATCTGTCTACTGTTCAGTGTCGGCTTCAGCAGGGAAATGTCATAGAGGGTCTGTGTGTGTGTGTCTGTGTCTGTGTCTGTGTGTCTGTCTGTCTGTCTGTCTGCGTCCTGTGTGTCTGTGTCTGTGTGTGCGCGTGTATGTATGTATGCATGCCTCTCCGCCTTTGTGTGGCTTAGCAGGCGTCCATGCATGCTTGAGTGTACTTGTTTGAGGAGACTGGTGTGTGTGTGTGTGTGTGTGTGTGTGTGTGTGTGTGTGTGTGTGTGTGTGTGTGTGTGTGTGTGTGTGTGTGTGTGTGTGTGTGTGTGTGTGTGTGTGTGTGTCTCCCTCCCGCCCTTCCTCTTCATAGTAACTGTATAATCATGCTAGGCACTGCATGCTGCAGAGAAGCTTTTAATTATACACTCTCCCTTTCAAACTAATGGCTGTTTCTCTCTAACGGTGTGCTTACATCCTGTTTCACTATATACAAATCTCATTATGACATGTTTGTGATAACTCGTGTGTGTGTGTGTAAGGGGGGATGGTCAATCTACACCAGACACTTATTTCTAGCTGCGTAAGATATGGATACATTTAGTGTCTGTGTGTGTGTCACCATGTGTGTGTGTGTCGTTTGCTCTCTTGGGTGTGTGCTGACGTGGCCTCTCCTCAGCATGTTGCGTCTCCATGGTGATGAGACGAGGGACACTGTAGTCAGCAAACAGATGTTCCTTGGCCTGATGTCTGAAGTCTACACATGCATGCACCCAGACTGCATCAGCATCTGCATCAGCATTAGCCCACACATAATGAGAGGTAGTACAGCAGGTCCTCAGTGTTCACCGTTCTATTGGGTCAGTTTGAGTTAGGGAGCAGCTCAGTGTTCACTGTTCTATTGGGTCAGTTTGGGTTCTAAAGCAGCTCAGTGTACACTGTTCTATTGGGTCAGTTTTGGTTTTAAAGCAGCTCAGTGTTCACTGTTCTATTGGGTCAGTTTAGGTTCTAAAGCAGCTCAGTGTACACTGTTCTATTGGGTCGGGGGCAGTTTGGGTTCTACAGCAGCTCAGTGTTCACTGTTCTATTGGGCCGGGGGCAGTTTGGGTTAGGGAGCTGCCAGATAGGAATCATTTGTGTCTACCAGGTCAGTGTTCAAGCTTTGGTGAGAGGAGATAAGTTCCAAAGGAGATTTAAGGGCATATTTCTCATGTCGTCATCACACTCCTGTAATGGGCTAATTGTGGAGAGTGGTGTATGATGGTTGGCTGGCTGACAGGTAGGCTATTGTGTGTGTGTGTGTGTGTGTGTGTGTGTGTGTGACATGGAGGACATTGCCTCTGAGGTGTCAAATCCACTATATCACTGAATCCTTCTGTCCACACAGGGCGTACTGCTCAGAAGGGTAGTAGCTCATGTCCTTTCTCCCCCCTCTCAGACGTGCACACACACTCACATATATTATGACATGCACACACTCGCTCACATGTATTATGACATTCTCCTTCTGACAAGGGAGTGTTTGTAGGGATTGTCATGACTTTGTGATTTTTGGTCATGTGCACAACACAGGGAAGATGGTGTGAAAGTGTTTGGGTCTGTGGTGTTCTGTGACGGGTTGATGGCCGCTGTAGTCCTGACAGAGCAGGTCATAGAGAAGCCATAATTGCTCGCTCTCTCTCTCTCTCTCTCTCTTTTCAAACACACTCCTCAGCCCTTCACCATCTGTCCTTGACACACACACACAAAAACACACACACAAACTCTTCTACTGTTGCATTGCTCTGACCTTTTGTCGTCCTTAACCAAACTACATTTCCAATATGCCATCACCCAACAGGCCCGCTCCACACTTTTTTTTCTCCTTCTCATGCTGTCTCTGCCTCCTTCTCTCCATCCCTCGCTCCACCACTCTCTCTCTCTCTAATGGAGGGATGTTATCGTGCATCTGTCTCTCTCCCTGGCGTGCTCTCCTCTCCTCCCATCCTGTGGGATTGTGTGTGGTTTGTGATGATGACTGCCACCAGCATTTCTCTGGCTGCCTGACAGCCTGTCACATCCGCTCCAAATTGGGCTGCGTGGGGGGCCTAATGAAGTGGCTGTGGCTCTGTGTCCTCTCTCTCTCTCTCTCTCTTGCCCTCTCTCTTTTTCTCTCTCTCTCTCTTTTTCTTTCTCTCTCTCCCTCATCTCTCGCTCTCCCCATCTCTAGCTGTCTGTCTGTAAGTCTGTCTGTCAGTCTTTCTGTCGGTCTGTCTGTCTGTAAGTCTTGCCTTCTTGCCCCGAGGGTGCCCCCCCTCCCCTTATGTCAGCAACCCTGTCTGTGGCATTCATCAACTCTTTCGTCATTATTTATTTTCTGCGAATTATTGTTTTGGCTGTGAGTGTGTGTCTGCCCAATGGTGACTTAAGTTACCAAATCCACCAGTTTTTGTTGTTGTTTTTGTTCAGGATTGGTTTTCTCCTCAAGCATAGTGGTGGTTGCACTCTTGGATGGTGAATTGAGGGTTTGGTTTCCTATAGGAAATGTTCTGTTCCTAATGTGTACAATATGCTTCAGATCAAAGCTGAGTGTGATCTGGTTACATAGCTGTAGCATTCGCTAGGCTTTTTGGCAGATTGCCCTCTCTAGCTGCGCTGCGGATGTGGATGGGCCCATCTCTTTAAAAGCTTTTAAAGGCTTTTTAAATTCCCAAACGTGGGGAAGATGTGCGTCACTCCCTTGTGTGCCGTCTTGATCATTCAGAGTTTCTCTGGTGGATGTGGCTTGCTCTAATGAAAGCATAATCTAGCAGACACACATTAGCTAAAAGCATGTCTTATTTGACTTGATCCACAGTTTGGCATTGATATTTTATTATTATTAATATTATTTATAATAATGCTGAAAAAAAATCTAAAAATGAATGGCGTGCTTTGTGATTAATTCATATAAATTAATCAAATTTGTCATTGACGTGAAGTGACAAAGTAAACCAGCCTTGCCAGAGTGACGACACACATTATTAGCAACAACAGATATTCAATGAGATGTTTTATTTAATGTTTAACCTGAAGACCAACTAAAGCACTTATCTTGTTAGCTTGAGAATTTGGCACCAAAAAGCAGGCACCTCATAACTTTGCTTTGCCTCAGTCAAAGGCAATGTAAGGGTTGTATTATTTATTTATTTATATATTATTATTATTATTGTTGTTATGCATATTTCCATCTGATTTCAGTTTGACTGCCAGAGCAGTTGTACCCAGCTGAAATACAAGGGCATCCATGCCTTCTCAGCAGCAGCAAACTCATTTATCTGGGCAGGAATCTTATTAGGGACGAGGCGAGGAGTTTAACGGGTTCAGATGGAGTAGGATAAGGAGTTTATTTTTAAACCGGATTTTCTGGGGCCCGGGCGGGTGTATTTAGATTGCATTAAGTGGATGTGTAGGGTGGGGGAGGGGGTGTTCAGGAACATAATTGTAGAGCTCTGAGCTGGATGACGACTAGAAGAGAAAGTTGACCTCAGCGATGGGAGACCATCTCTCTAAGCAGCTCCAGAGAGACACACACACACACAAGTGCACAGGACTACACGCACGCATACACTCACACATCCACACATCCACACATCTACACACACACACATCTCTGCACACATCCACACACACATACTCACAGTCTGCAGACTGTCTGAGAGAGCTCTTAGGTGGCGCCTGAGTCTAGAGAGGCCTGTATGCCTCACTCATACACGCTCTATCACACACACACACACACACACACACACACACACTCTCTCTCTCACACATACACATACACGCTCTCACTCTCACTCACACATACACGCTCTCACTCACACAAACACACACACACACACACACACACATTCAGTACCTCAGTAACTCTCTTGTATGTTTGTGTTTGTCGTCTTCTCTGTCTTTTCTTCAGCCGTCTGTTCTGCCCTCCATGTAAATGTTTGTGTATGTCTCCTGGCCCTGATGGGCCGTCTGAGAATTCAAGTGTATTTACACGTGGAAGCATCTCCCATCCACATGATGGAAAGCAGAGTGCCACACCATCGAGAGCACAAACCCTGAGATGTATGCAACGATAGTGGACAGTGTGTACATATACATACACACAAACAGGGTTTTTCTGCAGAAAAGGCATTGTGTGTGTCTGTGTCTGTCTGTGACTGTGACTGTGTGTGTATGTGCAGGCCCTGGTAGAGTAATGTGTTTTTTCTGTGCCTTCTGTAAACTCATTAGACACCGTCTCCTGTCAGCCTTGGCTGAACGAATGTCTGTTATTCTTCCTCTCCACCTCTCTCCTCTCCTCCGCTCTTCTCCCTCTCCTCTCCTCTCCTCCTTGTGCTGCATCATCAGCAGATCTGTTATCCCTTCCAGGCGGAGGCAGACGGTGGATCCCAGGCGCCAGAGAGGCTACTAGTGAGATCTAAAGTATCGGGGCCACAGTGTCCTGAATGACCTTCTCTCTCCTAGAAAGAAGGCTTCATTAGCATAGCATGTGTCCCTACAGCCCCTCAAGGTTCCATTTTGGACTCTTTTATTAGTTATTTTTATATTTAATGTATTTATTTGTTTGTTCTCAAAGAACCCCTGAGGAACACTTTGGTGGTACAGATGTAATGTTTTTCAAAAGGCTGTGAGACAGGCGGAGTGAATAGCAAAGAGTGTCAGAATGAACTAGGTTGAGGGGTCATTGCCCTGTGACAGAGGAACAGCGTGTAGAAAACTCAAGCCAAACTGCAGGCCCTTCAAGGAAAAGCCCTAATTCAATAGCTCCCCTGTAATAGTTACGACTGAGAACATTGCATTCCATATATTCTATATTGATTTGGTACAGCCGTTTAGGATTAGTCGGTGTAATGCGTGTGATTATCGAAGCCGTAGCTGAGCTCTTGTGAATTTAATGCATTGGAAATCATGAGCGCTCTATTCTCGTTAAAAACAATCTCTAACGCATTCTTACGGCGCGAGCCTCCGCATGAATAATGTGATCCACATTTTCCCTCTCTGACTAAACAAGCGCTGCCTTCTTTTGAGATCCTGCAGTGAAGGGTTTCCTGCCGCTAAATCTCTCCGTAATAGAAATCGACAACTTAGCAGCGCAAAACTGTGTCGTTCTGCAAAGAAATTGAAGGCAACACTTGAATGGATTCCATATTTTCTGATGTCTGTAGTGTGTTTCATATTCTGAATGTCTATTTATACTCTATATTAGACAGCTAACCATGTGTCACAGGGATAACAAATGTTGTGGTTGAGTTTTCTTCCCATAATAGTCCTGTCTTCTCTCACCTGCTTCATAATGCACTGTTAAACGGCACACCAGGAATCCGAGTGCCAGGCAATTGAATATGAGACTTGATAACAGAAAAACACTTTTTCTGATGGCCCATAAATCAGTAACTTGCATAAGTATCTCAAACGACAGAATAGGTTTCATTGCTTTAAGTAAATGGCCTAAATATGAAGTCTTCTGACAACTTCTCGAGAGAACCCTTTTAGTTGAACGGGTTCAAACCAAATGTTGGCAAGCAATGGTATGTAGCACTTTGTGTTGTTGAAGTTGTGTGTGTGTGTGTGTGTGTGTGTGTGTGTGTGTGTGTGTGTGTGTGTGTGTGTGTGTGTGTGAGATCTAAGGAACCAAGTGCTGTAAACACCAGATACTTCACCAGGTGTGCAGGCAGGCTGAATAGAAACACACACACTATGAGCCCAGAGTCATGATCGATTACATTTACATTTGTCACTTTCTCAAACTGATGCCTTTACTGACACAGACGGAGAAAACAGATACACACACACACAGGTCGTGTAAAAGACCTTTTCTCCATCTTATCTACTGTACTGGGTTGAATTTGCTGCCCTATTTCTTCCAGCAGTGACTCTGAGGGGGGGTGGGGCAGAGGATCATCTGGAACAGTTCAGCCTGTGACAGCAGTGTGTGTGTCTGTGTGTCTGTCTGTGTGTGTTTGTGTGTGTGTCTGTATGTGTCTGTGTGTGTCTGTGCGTATGTGTGTGTCTGTGCGTATGTGTGTGTGTGTGTCTACGTCTGTATGTGTGTGTCTGTGTGTTTATGTCTGTATGTGTGTGTATGTGTGTGTCTATGAGGGGAGTACATGACGTCAACTCCGAACCGTGCTTCAGTACACTCCCCATGATGCTTGGCGACAGGTGGAGATAATTCCACCATAGTTGCAGGGTTCTGTGACGTTCCGGAATAAATCAGAGGGACGCTGGAGAGCCATTGGGTTCTTGGTGGCTCTGAGGCCGTAATCACCAGAGGAATGTGCGTCCACACAACCCCTGGCACCGGGCTGCTCGTGAGATGAGATGGGTGTCTGGTGCGCGCTGAAATTCAAGAATCACTGTGGAACAGCTGAGTGTGTCTCTCTCTCTCTATCCCCCCCTCCCCCTCTCTCTCTCACCTTCCCTTGTCTGTGTGTCCACATGCCTATGCAGGTTCATTTCCAGTGGTTATCTCGGACTGTGATAATGATTGACAGTTAGAGTTGAAGGGGTAGGCGTGACTGTGCAGTGTGACTGTCCTCTTATTGGTTAGTATGGCACAGGAGTGATTCTTCCTTGGGGGAGAGCTGAGGTACAGGGATGAAAATGTTCTTCTTGCTGACCAGAACCGACCAAACTGACCCTCTCTGCTACCAATGAATGCAACTCTGGGTAGATCATTTGTGTGTGTGTGTGTGTGTGTCCGATCACACCCCCTCTGATCTGGCTGGAATGGTGTGTCTTGCAGAGAAACACAGATGGCCTTTCCAGGCTTTATTTAGCTGCTGGAGGCTATGGAAACCACAACCCCTCTCATTTTCCTTTCTCCCTCTCGCTCTTCCTCCTGGTATACAGCAGGTGTGTGGTGTGGCTGGTCTATGCTGATCCAGCTGGTCTATGCTGTTGTGTAAAAACTAAGGTTGTCCCTGTGGACTCAGAGCGTGACAGCGCACCACGTGAAGGTGGAAGCAGGGGAGGAATGGCTTTGGGTAGACATGATGGGAAATCTCTCCCTCTTTCTCTTTCTGTCTCTCTGTTTCTTTTTGTCCTTCTCCCTACACAGCAGTGTGAACTCCCTCTAGCCCACACCTATTCACACTCCCAAGTGATCCACTGCACTTCAGAAAATGGCTGCCGTGCCAGGCACCTGTTAAAGCCAGAATGTGCGGTTTAACTTGCCTTCTCAAGTGACACACACATGCGTGCTTCGATGAATTAAACCCTACTCTCTTTGCCTTCTAAATCATATGCAAAGTGTGCTCCTCTGCAAAATGCAATTGTGATTCCAGAAGCCAGTGGTTTTCTCCCCCCCCCCGCCCCCCCCCCCCCCCCCCCCCCCCCCTTCCCCTCAGAAATGTTTAATTCAGTCATCGGTGGTGGAAGACGACCAAGGAATCGGTGAGGCTGAGCGAGCGCATTGCATTAAAGAGACATTGATTGATCTTTCATATGATTGTTTATTTTGCCGCGTCTGGAGTGATGGATGAAGAGTTTTGAAGGTTTAAGAGAGAACTGCTGTTCTTTATTGCATTTTCTTTGGGAGCACGGGAGGAGAGAAGGGGCTTATGGGTAGGCCTGTCATCATGGCTCAGCCTTTGTGCACCAAGCACACGGACACAGTCATCACTCAGGAGAGAAATGTGGGCCAGACAGAGAGACAGAGAGACAGAGAGACAGAGAGACAGAGAGACAGAGAGACAGAGAGACAGAGAGACAGAGAGACAGAGAGACAGAGAGACAGAGAGACAGTGTGTGTGTGTGTGTGTGTGTGTGTGTGTGTGTGTGTGTGTGTGTGTGTGTGTGTGTGTGTGTGTGTGTGTGTGTGTGTGTGTGTGTGTGTGTGTGTGTGTGTGTGTGTGTGTGTGTGTGTGTGTGTGTCGTTGTCTTGCCTGTGTATTCTTGTGGATGGAAGGCTGAGAAATCAAATGAGCCCATCCAGAAAGGGAAGGAACTCGAAGTTATCCTCCAGATCAGTCATGTCTTACATCCCTGAAGGAAGAGGAGCAAAAGGGAGATGGAAGGGGGATTTCAACCTCTTCTTTCTCTCTTCTGTCACTCGCCCTGTTCTCTCATCACCCGCTTACTTCTCTTGCTCTCCTTTTTGTAATATACAACCTGCTTTGTGATGAGCATAGTCCTGAATCCTATCCCATGGTCATGAGACTGAGGATGCTAAAACCCATAGGTGCTAGTCTTTTGCTACCTTGTTTCAATGTTGAGGATTGAGGTGTATTTACTGCTTAGCTCTGTAACTGCTGTTCTACATAGTCTTACTAACTCTTTCTCTGATGAACATAGAGGAAGTATATAGCTACGAGGTTTCACTCCCTGTGATCCTCCAGGCATCTTTTCCAGACACTTTCGTGACAGATGGCGCTTTACTAGTACCCCCCCAGCACACAAAGCCCAGTGGTGTACAGTTCATCTAAGACTCTCGAGTTTCTCTAAACATGTGGACAACAATTGTGTTTGGAGCATGCTATACACAACATCAAATCCAGCACGTTGTCACCAAGTTAGTCATGGGGTCAGACTCAAAGGGAAATACGTTAAATCCACATTGAAATCCTCCTGGTCACCCACACAGGGTGCAGACTCTTCAGAGAGGTTTGGCAGGTTTGTGGATTGCTGTGTCAAACCCCACAGTAACTCCATTAGTATGATGTTACTGTTTGTGTTGGATTATCCTCAGCACTGAAAACATCACTTCAGTATTAGCCTGCAAATTAGCAAGGAAGAGTAGCCTGGCTCCGCTGTTATTATGGTCTGGAAACTGAAACTCTGTACACCAGAGAACTCTCTTGGCCACTCTCAGTGTTCTTCAATCAGTGATCAGTGGGGGGTGGCTAATTGCGGTGACGACTTTTGTGTCTAAATGTAGTTCCAACAATGCCGATACAAACAGTAGTAGCAACGCTAGCAAACAACGAAGAATTGAAGCCAGCGCAAGAATAACGTGTGAATGTATTCATCAAGGGCAGACATTGTTTTTTAGTGACAACGGGGTTTGGGAAAAGGCTAATGCATCAGTTTGCCCCATTAGTAGGGATGGGTATCGTTTGGGTTTTATCCGATACCGGTGCTAAACCGATACTTTTTAAACGATACCGGTGCCTAAACGGTGCCTGAACCGATACTTTTTTTTAAGCAAGAAAACAACGTTTGACGAAATTAAAGAAAGGCTTTTTTATTGCCAAGGCAATTTTTTTTCTTCAAATTCAACAATACATACAAAACACACACACACTGTACACACTACAGCTTCAAACTTCTTTTGCAAAAATATGAGCATAATTGCCTTTTGAGTCAAAAATTTATTATTTTGTTTGCATTTATTGAATGAAATTTCACCATTTTCTGATTTGTTCATACCTATCTTTTCTACCTTGTTTATGGTTAAACTTTATACTTGAACACACTGAGTACGAGAAAATGTGTACTGCCCCTTTAAGAGATAGAATAAGTTCTGGCTGATCTGCCGTGACTTTTGCTTTCTCTCCCCTCGTTAAACACGCAATTGACATTATGCGGAATGAGGTTGCATTTGCTGCACGTCGGGATGTTTTGAATCTTTTTGTGCTAATTATAGCAACACTTTTGACCGTTTACCTTTCGATTTTCTCTGTTAAAAGGTTGATGGCTAGTTCTGTTTGTGCTTGCAACCTAGCAACAAAATACAAAATAATTCATACAGATCATTACGCCACTACCGTTACTACTAGTTAGCTGTCGCTAGTTTTCTACTGTTTTGGAACCAGCCTCCGTGTTTCATGTTTGCAGCCTGAAATAAACACTGTTTATAAGACAACATTTTAAGTAACTTTTGTTGATTTGGCTGCATGATTTGTTGCTGTTATTTATTTAAATCGGCTCAGGCACCGAAAGGAAGCACCGAAATCTGCGTGACATTTCGGTCCGGGTATGTACCGGTTGTATGGACCCGGTGCCATATTGGTACCGGTTCTCGGTACCCAACCCTACCCATTAGTGGCGAAGTAAGAAGTATAGCAATCCCATAGTGGTCAATGCCTATTGGTTAAAGGCTAGTTCAGTGGTTTCAAAATGATCCCAAAGTCTACGTCCATTAGGAAACGATCCCCAATGGAGTGTGGCCAGACCTTATCTATTCTCAAAGTAACTTTGGGTCTGGTTATACCAGGCTAATGTAAGATAACTGTTTTGATGGGGAGAGTTGGAATGTTCAGCCTGCGATTTCAAGATTGTTTTGATGTGAATCTCTTGGCATAGTTTATGGGAATTGTCCAAAGCGTTCAATAGGACTTGTTTGACTGGCTGGACAGAGATGGGGGTGGAGATCCAGCTGAAAGCCTCTTTACCCTGGAGCAGTCCAGGGGAGAGTTGGAGGCAGCTCAGGGGGCTCCTGGGCCCTTGGGATTCCTGCTCTATTCTTCTCTATTCTTTCTCCTTTCTTTTTTTAAAGAGTCTCTGGTACTTTGTCATGTAAAGGGCTTTCTTATGTTGCTGAAGTTGAGGAGAAAAGAGAGAGTTGGGGGACAGAGGGAGAAGGGGAAAAGAGAAAGAAAGAGAGCAGATCGAGTCCCAAGGGGAAGGGGAAATTCAGCTCCAAACAATCAATCTTGATTGACAGCCTCTGTGAGTTGAGCAGCTTTGCCATTCCATTTGTGGTGTCTGGTGGTAGCGGCCTTTGACCCCGGGGCCACCTGCTTGGCCTGTCCTTCATGGAGCCCAATGCCAATCCCTCCTATAGTGAGGCCTCTCTGGACATCATGGAGCCCAATAGTGAGGCCTCTCTGGACATCATTGAGCCCAATAGTGAAGCCTCTCTGGACATCATGGAGCCCAATAGTGAGGCCTCTCTGGACATCATGGAGCCCAATGCCAATCCCTCCTATAGTGAGGCCTCTCTGGACATCATGGAGCCTGTAAGGAGGAAATGGCTCTTTTGAAGTGGAAAATCACAGATGGCATTATTCCTCTGTAGTGAGGCCTCTCTGGACATCATGGAGCCCAATAGTGAAGCCTCTCTGGACATCATTGAGCCCAATAGTGAAGCCTCTCTGGACATCTAGGAAGCCCAATGCCAATCCCCCCTATAGTGAGCCTCTCTGGACATCATGGAGCCCAATAGTGAGGCCTCTCTGGACATCATAGAGCCCAATAGTGAGGCCTCTCTGGACATCATGGAGCCCAATGCCAACCCCTCTTATAGTGAGGCCTCTCTGGACATCATAAACATGTCCTTGGCTTGTTGCTGGGGTCTCCATGCATCTGGTCCAGTGTAAAGAGCATGGTCAAGAGTTGGAGAATCAGAAGAGAGAGAGAGAGAGAGTCTTAGAGTCAAGATTACTCACATTTGAAAAGATTCCATACTGGAGTGATGAAAGAACCATGACCTTGACATGAAACATCTAGTCTCAGAGTCAAGTCCCACTACGCAGGGAAAGAGTGGATATGACTCAAACACTCAACATGTTCTTTTTCTTCCTAATATTTCATGTAATATAATGCACTGCCACCTTCCTACTCTCCACTCCCAGAGTGCCCTGCAGCAGTGAGATTGGCTGTGAATGTGTTAGCGCTGTGTCGTGTAGCCGGCCCCTTACTCTGACAATTTAATAGATGCTCATAAAGGAGGTGACCAAATGGCGGGGGCTGGAAGAGGCCATTGTAATCTCTGCTCCACCAGACTAGATTGAACAAGCAGTGCTCTACGGATGATGACAGTCCCACTGTGCGTTGTCGTAAACACAGGAGGAATCACTGTAAGCTGCATGCAGCAATGAGGTGTATTCGTGAGGCTGGATCGTGAGGTTTATTCAGCTCAGAACCACAGGGTTTGGCTTTTCATAGTGAAGCTCATGTAGATGATATGAAACACTCAAAACCTAAATTGCCTTCAGTCAGTTGGCATTGAGTCCTGATGCAGTGGTCTGGGATAGGACTCCCTATTTGAGCACTCACTACTACTGACCAGATCATATGTCTGTGTCCTGTCCTGTGTGTGAGCATGTGTACTTGAGACAGAATGAGAGATGGAGATTGTGATTGGTGTAACCAATGACTGTCATCACAGGCACTCAGTTTAAGGTGTGTGTGTGTGTGTGTGTGTGTGTGTGTGTGTGTGTGTGTCCAGAGAGAAAGAGAGGGACATAGGTTTTTTACTCTAGCGGTTACACTAGTGCCTGTCCTGATCAGGTGATTGACTGGGGCCTGTCCTGATTGGGTGCTAGACTGCGGCCTGTCCTGATTGGCTCAGAGGGAAGAGGTGCTAATGGTGCAGGGAAACACTCCTGTGGAGACGACCTGTTCGCTCATGAGTCATGACATCCATAGCCTGACTCCACTTACTGAGGTGCACACATACCACAGGCCATATTCATAATGCTTATCAGAGAGGAGAGTGGGAGGAAGTGACAGACAGACAGACAGTGTGTGAAAGAGGGAGTGGGTGAGAGTGCCTCAGAGAATGAGAGACTGTGTTAGAGACAGAGGCAGGTATAGAGAAGGATGGATGGAAGGAGAGAGGACTGCCTGAGCTCTGGCTAGCTGCTAAAAGTGCCCATCATCCTCCCGTTCAATGCGCTACCGTGTGCCAGTGTCTCACTCATTAGAAGAGCTTGTAGTCCATTCAGTCCCATGTCTTAACACACACATTAGACACGCACTCTGGAGCAGAACAGCATGAAAACACCCCTGTTTTTGTGTGTGTGTGTGTGTGTGTGTATAAACCAGTGGCGGTCCGTGCATTTCACGACTGGGCCTTCAGCGATGTCCTACACGATGTTAAACTGAGTGAATCCACCTCCTAATACTATCATTATGACGCCATGGCTCTCGAACCATTATATTTATACAGAAAGGCAGTATAAGTGAGCATTGCATCACCTTAACATAGTCGAGTACAACAGACTTTATTAATATTTCCGGAGCATTTAAAATCAATACACCCGTATTAACAATACATTAAGAGTAGTAAACTCTCAGTTATTTGATCGCTTGGATATTATTGTCACAACTTAAAAATGAAAGGCGATTTTCAGGGATTAGTCTACAAAGTTTGATTAAGTCCACCGAAAGTAGCCTATGAGAGCTTAAACAAGTTTGTCCACTAAACATCGCATTGTCCCACCTGCAAAGCAGTTTCATTAAACTTCCCATCCTCACGATATCCAGTTTTTCTTGAAAGTTCCGTCTTGAAAATGGCGTTGTAATTGTATCAAAAACTTGAATTATCAAGTTGGTGTAAACTAGTTTATTTGAGTTGGTTAATGTAATTATATTTAGTCTTACCAATTGAAACAACTAGCATAATAAGCATTGAAACCGATGTACGTCGTTTTCACATTAGCCAGCTAAACTGAGCACTGAAGCACTGCACCGGTCTGCCTCAGTATCCAATCAAAGGACGTTTACGTGTCACGTTCAACGCGAGGAAAGAAATCTTCCGGGCCTTCTAGAAGGCCCAGTGTCGCCAACTCGAAATCTGATTGGTTGTCACAACTGTCTGTTTCAGTTCATTCAACTTAAATGAACTGAAACAGCCAGTTGTGAAAACCAATCAGATGTACACGGGCCTTCAATGTGAATTCTGAAGGCCTCAGGGAAGAATTCTGTTCTCGGGGAAGGTTTCTCGGAGCGTGGCAACACATGATAGCTGAAATATGATTGGATGAAAGCTCTAACATAAATTAACAACGCTGGAAGCTATGAAATGAAGATAATGGACTATGGGGAATAATTGAATACATATTTATGAAAAGAAAATATTAAAATTAAATGTATTTATTACATTTATTTTCTGATGATGTTTAGGCCAGCAGAGAAGGCCTTGAAGGCCCTGACGGACCACCACTGGTATAAACACCCGTTTCCCCTGTGTGTGTGTTGGAGGGAGATTTAGTGTTTGTACGACTGTGTGCGTGACATGCCGGGTATGTGCCAGCCCAGACGAGGGCATTCCAGGACACCAGGCTGTTATTGTTTGCACCGAGTTCCACACACTCATTTACACACACACACACACACACCGTGTTGCCCACTGCCGCCGGTAGCATGTCGGAGTGGCGGCTCTACAGTTGGTGCTGGCTGAGAAACGGCAGAGAAAATATTTACACCAGCTGTTTGAGGACGAGCCAGACTCATGTAGCCATCATCACAGGGACAGCTTTGTGTGCCCTAGTCCTGTCCCTCATGCACCTAGTGTGTGTGTGTGTGTGTGTCTCTCTCTCTCTCTCTCTCTCTCTTGCATTATTCAGATAAAGGAATAATATAAAATAGCCTGTATAGTGTGCACTATGATACAATGTAATGATTAAATTAGACAGAGGAGTGGAAGATTGAACAATTAAGAAGATTAAAGCTGCAAGCAGCGATGAATGGGCACGCGCACGTCGGGGAAGGCGCTGGTCGACGGCTTACGTGCAGTGCACAGCCGTCCGTCAAGCGTAGAGCAAGCTGTGAGTGCCACGTACATCAAAACATCACAACAATACGCTGCAAAGAATAAACAAAGCGACGTTTCCAACCACCAACAGGTGGCGCTATAGGCGAGTGGCATTATGGGCATATGTCCGCCTTCAGGCCGGGTCCAGCGTCCAACTTATGACGTTTGGTCAGGATCGGACAATGCAGGCAGGAGTTCTAAGTGACTTTGTGGTTTGTGGCGAGCGCTGGCGAGTCGGCAAAGTTTGAGGGTCTGCCACGCCCACAACCTTCAGACTTTGGAAAAGATTCTACAAACATTTAATCCTCCATAAATGAACAGTAACCTGACCACGTTTGAAGGCATTGCCATAAAATATGTTTGAAGAGTTTGATCAGATGCGAGGTGTGGAAACAGTCAAAAACACTGACACTGGCGAGCTGGCAAAGTTTGAGGGTCTGCCACGCCCACACCCTTCAGACTTTGGAAACGATTCTACTAACTTTTAATCCCCCATGGTTGAAGAGTAACCTGACCACATTTTAAGGCATTACCCTTAAATCTGTAGGAGGAGTTCGATCAAATGCGGGGTGTGGAAACAAAGTGACGATTCCAAACACCAACAGGTGGCGCTATAGGTGAATGTCACTATGGGCATATGTACCCGTTCAGGCCGGGTCCAGCGTCCACCCTATGACTTGGTCAGGATCAGACAATGTACGCAGAAATTATAAGTGACTTTGTGTTTTCTGGCGAGCACTGGTGAGTCGTAAAAGTTTGAGGGTCTGCCACGCCCACACCCTTCAGACTTTGGAAAAGATAATGGTAACTTTTGATCCCCCATGGCTGAAGAGTATCCTGACCAAGATTGAAGGCATTACCATTAAATCTGTAGGAGGAGTTCGATCAGATGCGAGGTGTGGAAACAGTCAAAAAGCAGAAAAACGCATATTCCACTCAAAATGGCCGACTTCCTGTTGGCCTGTCACCATGGCGTCAATACAGTTTTTTGTGCGTCTGAGCATGACAAAGGCGTGTACCGAATTTCGTCGAGCTATGCCAATCTAACCCCAATGCATAGGGGTTTTTGCAATGTTCTAGGGGTGCTACAGAGCCATTTTGCCCCGCCCCAAAAAACCATCAACGCAAAAGATCTTAGATTTCCCAGCATAACGTCCCTGCCAAATTTGGTGAGTTTTCGAGCAACTTAAAAATAAAAATAATAATAAGAAACCATACAGATACAATAGGGCTTCGCTGCATCGCAGCTCGGGCCCTAATAATAATACAGTACAGCATGATATCTCTGAACAATATCCCCCCTCCTGTGTGTAGATCATCTCTTTCATGCCTTCCTCTTCCTGTGTGTGTCAGAGTGGTCTGGTCAGAGTGGTCTGGTCTGTTCTGTTCTGTTTAAATGGCCAACACCTCTTTTCCCCCACAGCCAAAGCAGCAGCTGCACAGACACTCGCTCTTGCTTACGCAGTTATGGGAAGTAATGTGCAGGCGGAGGCTTGATGACGGAGGAGGTGTGTCTGTGTGCCTGTGTGTCTGTGTGTCTGTGTGTTTGTGTGTCTGTGTTTTTTGTGTTGTGTCTCTGTGTTTATTGTGTTGTGTGTGTCTCTCTCTCTCTCTCTCTCTCTCTCTCTCTCTCTCTCTCTCTCTCTCTCTCTCTCTCTCTCTCTCTCTCTGGACTTCTGGCAAGAGGACGATGCTGTTCCAGTTCATCTGCTCTCTAACTCTCTCATCACTTCACTCAGTAATCTCCTCTGATTCATTGAAGTGAGAGTCTGTCTCTGTCCATCACATGGTCAGTCTGGAACACATTTCAAGAGGGTCAAAGGTCCCATCATTTGAACCCCAGTACTAGTATGGAGTTCCATAGTTGCCATTGGTGCCCTCCAAAAACATTGAACACCACGCTCCTGTGATGTGGAGGTTATGTATCCGTTGTTCTTCCATTACTGTATTCCCTGACTGAAGTCTTGTTTGCAGGCAAGATGAAGCACCATTAGTGTATGTGAATGATCCATGGAGGTTACTTGCCACTCCATGTTTATGGAAAGCCAAAAATGACATAGTTAAAAAAAATACATATGTAAAAATGTGTGTCATAAATAAATAAAATGACTTAAAATGCACCAAAGAAAAGCATTAGAAAAAATATATCATGCAGTTATGAGAATGGAAATGGAAAATGAGTCCTTTTTATTTACTGTTACATTTATTTACGCTTACATTAATTCCCAAATACATTTCTTCCTCCTTTTATTTTTCTATTTATTTACATATTTTTAACCGTACTATTTCCCCTACCGTATTTATTTCTTCTCGCGCCTTTTTACATTTCTTTCTCCTACATTTACATTTCTGGCTGCATTTATTTCTGGCTGCATTTATTTCTGTATTCATTCTTGTCTCGGTATGCAAATGAGGTGGGCTATCATTGGCCGGCGCACCGTCTCTCTCATTGGTCGAGCTGCTTACCCCACTCTCCCCATCTGTATTCTTATAACCAAAGCTATGCAAGCTAACCAGCTAACTCACGTTAGTCACCTTACCACCTTCAAACACACATGTCACCTTCACACACACTGATCATACCCAAGCTGTCAACCTCAACTTTACACGTATGAGGTTTATCGTTTTGTTTGTCATGGTTCAGTTAGTTTAGCTAACGGAAGCTAAGCAGTGCACAGTTAGTTTAGCTAACGGAAGCTAACCAAGTTAAACAGTGCACTGTTAGTTTAGCTAACAGAAGCTAAGCATGTTAACCACAACCAGTGCACATCAGCAGTTGAGATCCTTGTCCGCTCTCGTCAGCTCGGTTGTAACGTGAACTGCAGGACGTGATATATAGCTTTTGCAGAGCTTTGTCAACACAATATTCCCCCTAATGACAAGTGAGAAAAAAATCGCTGGATTTGTCACCCAAACTCATGAAATCAGGCCACACATAACGTGAGGATTGTAATAACTCTAAGGCAATGTGTGCAGCTCTTTAACTTTCTCAAAAAGTTGAAAGATAGTCTCTTTATTGATCCCTCGTGCAAATGAACTGTCGTGCATCTACAATTAAAGTACTATACACCAAAGCTATAAAATGAGACGTTTGGGTCCCCTATTTTGTAGCTACATCCCACAGCACAACAGGTAGCGGGCATCTTAGTTTGAGTATGGCGTATTGTAGCAAGCGAGCAGGGTAAGAAATCTGGAGTCAAGGTCTCAGCCACATAGACATCCTATTACGCTCAGCCATCTCTGCGAAGCCTCGAAGCTCCCTCGCCACCATACTCCAAGTGATCGGTGGATTCATTAAAAAAAAATTTTTTGATTCAAATTGCATCAAAATAGCTTTCAATCTCTTCCGATCTCTCCATACAGCTTCTCAGTTCTCACCTACACTTAGGCCAGAGGCCTAGCGAGACCAATGAGCGACACGGTGCGCTGGCCAATGATAGCCCACCACATTTGCATACCGAGACAAGAATGAATACAGAAATAAATGCAGCCAGAAATAAATGCAGCCAGAAATGTAAATGTAGGAGAAAGAAATGTAAAAAGGCGCGAGAAGAAATAAATACGGTACGGAAAATAGTATGGTAAAAAATGTGTAAATAAATAGAAAAATAAAAGGAGGAAGAAATGTATTTGGGAATTAATGTAAGCGTAAATAAATGTAACAGTAAATAAAAAGGACTCATTTTCCATTTCCATTCACATAACTACATGATATATTTTTTCTAATGCTTTTCTTTGGTGCATTTTTAGTAATTTTATTTATTTATGACTCACATTTTTACATATGTATTTATTTTTAATTATGTCATTTTTGGCTTTCCATACATGTTACCTACAAAACACAGAATTAGAATTCTGCCGGAACCCTTCTGACATTTTAACTATCTTCCTCTGTTTTCTGCGGCTTTGGGGTGGACATTGACCTTATTATCAATGTGTTGATAGTTTAGTCAACTGAAAGCTGTGGAAATGAATGATGGTTTTATTATTATTATTATTATTATTATTATTATTATCCATTTGAACTGCTATCAGGTGGGAGGGGCTGTCCACCCGACTCCTCTCAACTTTCACATGACTTAGACACTTAATAACACTTTGTCCATGCAGACACTCCCGACCTTGGTGACTTCATAGATACAGGCATGTCTGAGAGAGCTGGAGAATGAATGCATGAATATTGACATGCCGTCTCAGGCGCTGAGGATTCGAATGCCCTATTGAGGACACTGAAATGCCAGAAGAGATTGTTGAGTTGGCTTATTAAGCAGAGGAAAGTGTTCTCTGTGCAGATCTATAACATAGATCCCCAAACCTCTATCTATAACATAGATCCCCCCCCCCCGCACACACACACACACACCGGGAGGAAACAAAGCGGACCTGAGCGATAGGCAAGCGAGCACACACACACACACACACACACACACACACACACACACACTTCTGGTTTCTCTCCAGCTGGCTGTATAACTCTGAGGTAACAAGTTACAATTATACAGGAGACACAGAAAGTAGGGGAGAGAGGGAGAGGGAGACAGAGAGGGAGAGAGGAAGAGAGGCAGCTAGAGGAATGAGGACACTCACACCATTGGCTCGAATACAGAAACCAAACCATCATGATGACACACATGATGACCCAACACAAGCCATTTCTCCAACCACTCCTCTAAATCTGATCTGTGCTAGGCTCATCACAGGGAACACTTCCCTCTGCAGCATTTGGTTTGCATGGCTTTACTCCTCTCATCCCTCTTTTCATTTAGTCATTTAGCAGATTTAGCTCTTTTCATCTGGCCTTTTCTCTGTGGAGGAATGGTGGGAGGCTAGAGGCCTGAGGCTAGAGGCTGGAGGGTAGAGGCTAGAGGCTGGAGGGTGCCTCTCAGAGCACATTGATTCAGATTCAGGCTATTTAAAGAGCTGGCCTGAGAAAAACCTTCTGACTAAACTGCATCAAAGCGCAACCTTGTGCACAAAGAGCTGTGTGTGTGTGTGTGTGTGTGTGTGTGTGTGTGTGTGTGTGTGTGTGTGTGTGTGTGTGTGTGTATATGTATCATATCTCATGTTTGGACACTTAAAAAGATAAACACACTTCTTCCACCAACGCTACAGTAGTAGCAAAGCCAGCCTCTGCCATCTGTTCTTGTAACTTCGTACAATAAGGGTGTGTGTGTGTGTGTGTGTGTGTGTGTGTGTGTGTGTGTATTGATAAGACAGGATGTTGATTGGGTTTTTAATGCAAACAGACTCCCTTTGGGGGAGTACTCCACTCTCTTATTTCACACAGCAGCCTGTTGGGTCTAGTGCCAAAGGCAATTGATAATCCACACCAATAAATCAACATCATTGTTGGGTTCTTGGAGCCTAGAAGGTTGTTTATAGGTTTGTTTTGTTTTTGTTGACTGGCGGGCGTCTGAAAATAAACGTTTGTTTGTGTTTTTCTGTTTGTTATTGTCGTCAACACTCTTGTAAGTTCATTATCTGTCTACCAGCTGGTGTCTGCAATCCAATCCCAAATCTCTCTCTTTGATGGTGATCATTTCAACTCATCCCTTCACAAAGGTTGGCTTTGGTGTGTGTCTGTGTATAGCCTATAGCCTCTCTCCTTACTCAGTAGGCACGGATACATGTGTCAATTTAACCCACCCAAATCGCGTTTAAGCAGGTTATAGCTCGTAAATCGCTTATAATTGCCTCATGTAGCTCACGCCTAAATTTAACCCTCATATTTACGGCAATGTCTGAGCCTTTCGAGAGAGGTGGTCTACGCCGACCGGTGAGATCAAACAAGGCCGATCAAACAAGGCCGATGTAACATGGGGCTAGTGATGACAGGGAAGCCACTCATAGGGAGTGTTATGCGCATGCGTGCCTGCGTGGAGATGACCCATGCGTGCCTATGTGGCAGTAGACCACCAGGCTACAGACCGTAAATGTAAATATCAGCAGTAGTTAATCAACTGTACTGATATTAAATGTACTACTAGCATTCCATTCTCATGCTGGAGGCTAATACTAATATGAATGCCATTTGTTAAGTGTTTGTGAAAACCCTAATACAACAACAGCAGATATCTTGCTTTTAAAAGCTGCCATCGTTCAGTGACAACAAGACCACTGAAAAGAGTTAATCATATTTAGTGTACAGAGATTTGTACGGAGTGTCAGTCGGGGATGCAAGTTTTTGATAACATTATGTTTGTTTATGTCTTTGTTAACATGAGAGGTGAACTCTGAACTCGTGTCGTCGGTAGGCTCGTCAACTAACAGTAAACAAGCTGCAGATTGCAAAACGTCTCGGCACATCTGATTGGTGGGATATGAATGATTTCGACGCAGCGAACAGCTTCGGAAGCTGACTGTTAGTGCCATTTTCATATTGTTGTTCAGATAAAGACATTATATCCTTTAGATTCATATTTAGTGATTTTTAATTATAGTGATAGCATATTTGCATTTATAGTTCACATTTAAGTTTAAAATACGTTTGAGTGCTAATGCATTGCATTGCTTGGAAGCTTGCGCATTAATGTATCAACTGTCACATTTGTTGCACTGGTCAGAATTCAGTAAAAGACGGAGCGAACAGTTTTTCTACCGTTGTTGAAACACATACACGCGTAGACTCGTTTTCTTTCCGTCTGAAAGTGGTTATTCAAAGAAAATTAGGCTAGGCTATACTGATAGAAAGAAGGATACTTTTAGCCACTACACTGCCTGTGCACGATGCGGATCCACGTTGATGTTGTTAGTAAACAAACAAGGTGGGAGCACATCTCCGTCGTCATTGCGCATGCCCAAGGCAAGGTAAGAGGCTTGAATTTCAGTCCATGTATACACTTACCAACAAGAGATGTTTCCCTTAAAAATGTTCACACCTACTCGCGAAGACGATTCCGTCAGAGTGGCTTACGAAAAAGACACATGTACACGGGGCTAGTGTCTGTGTATAGCCTATAGCCTCTCTCCTTACTCTGTGTCTGTGTATAGCCTATAGCCTCTCTCCTTACTCTGTGTCTGTGTATAGCCTATAGCCTCTCTCCTTACTCTGTGTCTGTGTATAGCCTATAGCCTCTCTCCTTACTCAGTGTCTGTGTATAGCCTATAGCCTCTCTCCTTACTCAGTGTCTGTGTATAGCCTATAGCCTCTCTCCTTACTCAGTGTCTGTGTATAGCCTCAAACTCTCTCCTTACTTATATCAGTGTCTGTGTATAGCCTATAGCCTCTCTCCTTACTTACAGTGGGGAAAATAAGTATTTGAACCCCGGCCGACTTCGCAAGTTTGGCCACTTGCAAAGAAATGTGTGATCTAGAATTTTAATGGTAGGTGTATTGTAACAGTGAGAAACAGAATATCAACAAAAAAATCCAGAAAACTGCATTTTATAAGATTTATGACTTTATTTATAATATATATATAAGTATTTGAACCCCTAAGCAAACAGCAAGAATTCTGGCTCCCAATGGCCAGTTATGTGCCCAAAAAGCACACAGATTAGTCCTCATAAGTCCTCATTAGTCCTAACAAGGTATACCTGATCTCAACTGGTGACCTGTATAAAAGAAACCTGTCCAAAGAATCATACTTCACACCTTCAACCTCACCACCATGGGCAAGACCAAAGAGCTGTCCAAGGACGTCAGAGATAAGATTGTAGACCTGCACAAGGCTGTAATGGGCTACAAAACCACCGGCAAGCAGCTTGGTGAGAAGCAGACAACTAGTTGTGCGATTATTCATAAATGGAAGCAACACCAAACAACTGTCACCCGCTCTAGGTCTGGGGCTCCATGCAAGATATTCCCTTTGTGTGGAATCAGTGATCATTCGAAAGGTGCAGAATAACCCCAGAACTACACAGGGGGAGCTTGTGAATGATCTCAAGGCAGCTGGGACCAGAGTCACCAAGAAAACCATTGGCAACACACCACGCCATCATTTTTTGAAGTACTGCAGCACTCGCAAGGTCCCCCTGCTCAAGGAAGCGCATGTACAGGGCCATCTGAAGTTTACCATTGCACACTTGAATGATTCTAGGGAGGATTGGGAGACAGAATGTGGTCAGATGATACCAAAATCAAGCTCTTTGGCATCAACTCGACTTGCCGTGTTTGACAGGGGGGGGGATGCTGAATATGACCCCAAGAGTACATCATACCCACCATCAAGCATGGAGGTGGAAACATTATGCTTTGGGGCTGTTTCTCTGCCAAGGGTACAGGACAACTCCACCGCATCAAGGGGACTATGGATGGGGCCATGTAACGTGGAATATTGGGCTTGAACCTCATTCCCTCATTCCCTCCCATTGAAAACACAACCTTAAAGATTTGGAGAGGATCTGGAAAGAGGAGTGGACCAAAATCCCTCCTGAGATGTTTGTAAACCTGGTGACCAACTACAAGAAACGTCTGACGTCTGTGCTTGCCAATAAGGGTTATTCCACCAAGTACTAAGTCATTTTTGTCAGTCAGTTTTGGGTGTTCAAATACTTATTTTTTGCATCAAATGCAAATAAAGTCATAAATGTTATAACATGCATTTTTCTGGATTTTTTTGTTGATATTCTGTTTCTCACTGTTAATATACACCTACCATTACAATTATAGATCACACATTTCTTTGCAAGTGGCCAAACTTGTGAAATCGCAAGGGGTTCAAATACTTATTTTCCCCACTGTATATTAGTGTCTGTGTATAGCCTAAAGACTCTCTCCTTACTTATAGCAGTGTCTGTGTATCAGTGGCGATTCCCCCATTGAGGAAAGGGAGGAAGATCCTCCCTAAAAAAAATTACAGAAGAAATTATAATAAAAATAAAACATATTTATTAAATAATTGTTAGTATTTCATAGGTATTTGATAGGTTATTAGCGGTAAAAGTCTATTTTAGCACTTCTAAATCGCTAAACGGTCCGCTGAGGACCGTCCTCCCTAACCCCCTCATTGACTCCCATTATAAGCGCTCAAAACCTGGGCGAAGCGCGGGCTTCTCATTTTAACATTGAAGTGAATGGAGGAAAGGGAGGACGGTCCTCCCTTTGGGCGGGTCAGTTCGAAATGCTAGCCTGTCATCAAGCAGCCAATCAGCAACGCGGCATTCGTCGATGTGCCCAATCAGAATGAAGGGGGTGGGCTGATCGGATGACAAACTGTCAGTGTCATGCAACTCACTTCATTCATTCTCTACTAGTGCGGACAGCGGCTTGTTTAATAAGGATAGTGCTTTTGATTATTGTTGAAATCAATAAACGAGACAATGGAAAGAAGTGACGTTGTTTTCAGGATGTTGAATACACCATTTCACACACTGGAGTATGGCGAGAAGGTGAAAATTAAAGAGGGTAGACCAGTCCAAAAGCTTGAGATTCAAAAGCCCAATGGTAAGCTAAGCGTGTTTAACACCAACACCTCATGGTATCAGAGATACCCGTGGCTAACTGGTAGTGTGGTGACTAAGCGCTTGTATTGCTGGCCTTGCCTGTTGGTGGGGAAATCCAAAACATGGAGTGTGGAAGGGTTTAATGATGTGAAAAATTTAGACAGGGCCACCAAGTGTCATGACCAAACCAAAGAACACATCGGTGCTGCCATTCGTCTAAAAATGCCAGGCAGCGTGCCGGTTGACAAGCTAGTGGATGAGGGTGTCCGGCTGCAAACTGCACAGCACAATGTGAAAGTCCGGAGAAACAGACACACTACGGCGTCTCATTGATGCTACGGCGTATTTGGGCATGCAGGAGCTAGCATTTAGGGGGCAGGATGAAGGGCCGAATTCGGACGACAAGGGGAACTATAGGGAGTTGGCTGGGTTGATAGCACGATATGACAACTTGCTGACAGAGCAACTGCAGTCTTCTGGTGGCTTTAGTGGCATGTCAAGTGACATCCACAACAGCTTGATATGTTCGATAGGTAACTCCATCAACCACGAAATAACGAAGGAGTTAAACACGGCCCCGTTCTTCTCCTGGCAGATAGACGAAACAACAGATATCAGCTGTCATTCCCAGTTATCTATTATGGCGAAATTTGTCGACACTCAAGGTGTAATTCAGGAACGCATTCTGGGTTTTTTCGACGTGTCTAGTGGGCGAGATGCGCGGTCATAGTTTGAGTTTGTGCAGTCCGAACTTCGCTGAGAAGCTGGTCGCACAAACAACAAGACCCCCAGTGGTATGAGCATGTAATTGATACATTTGCCACCCAGAGATCCAGGAGACTTGATTTACTTTTTCAAATAAATTCCAAATGCTTAGGCCTTTTAAAATACCTTAAATTCCACACAGCCCATTCAAATGTAAAAACATCATCTTCAAAAACATTTCTGCCACCTTTACTATATTTCAGTGTAAAAACAACCGACATGCCCACACAACCTACATCACTTTATTACAAACAATTCAACCCCTTTAACAGTGCCTCACCAAGCCCCGAAATACCAAGATAACCTCCAGGTCTCTCTCTCTCACCACCGCCCACCTCTTCACCACCTGTCCTCCCTCATTTTTATGACCAAAAGTCGCCACTGCTGTGTATAGCCTAAAGAGTAAGACTCTCTCCTTACTCAGTGTCTGTGTATAGCTTATAGCCTCTCTCCTTACTTATATTAGTGTCTGTGTATAGCCTCAGACTCTTTTCTTACTCAGTACTCACTCTACTTTCCCACACTGTTCTCAGCTTCATGAATATTTAGGTTCTTAATTAGAGACTCACACAAGGAGGAAGTAAACAGCTGCTGGCGAACTCTGTGTGTGTGTGTGAGGGGGAAATAAAGTAGAAGGCCACCATCTGGATTGTTCTTTGAGGCATTTTATTCATACTCTCTCTCTCTCTCTCACACTCACACCAGTGTTGGGGTGTCTTGTGTAAGGCCTGTTGAGAACATTCTGCTGCTTTTAGCGGTTCTCTCTCACTGGAAGCTCTATCTCTATCTCTTCCTGTGTCTCTTCTTCTGTCTGTCTGTTTGGTGCTGCTGTGTTGTGTTGTTGATTTTCAGCAGTTTTAGCCGTTTCTGGCATGCTGCTCTGTTGGTCAGCCCTATGCTCCCCCAGACAGCGTGCTGCTGTTGGGTCTGTATGAGCCTGTACTGTATGAGGCCAGGACACACCAGGGTAGAACTCGGCCCTTCCTGCCCCCCGGAGCTGACTTCCTGTCTGCCCAAGGTCACGTCCTGTTGCTCTCACACTCGCCCCATGTGTCCACCAACCCCTTCTTTCACCCTTCCCCTGAGCTGCAGGAGAACCAACTCAATTACCGCTCTTTCGTCCCGTCTGGATTTATATAGCGATAATGACCGCCGGTCTAAACACTATCCCTTACTTAACAGCCCAGGTCAGGGAATCAAATTGACCTGGTCTAGCTTTCCATGTATTTCATTTGAACCCAGCCCAAGTGAGATGACGCCAGCTGCTAGACCTCTCCCACACCTCACCTCAGCGCACCGCAGCACCCCACAGGCTGCCCAGGTTAGGGCTGTAAGGAAGGGAAGGGAACTGGGAGCTACCCAGACTGGGTAATAGTGTCCCACTGGATGAAAACATGTTTGAGGGGAAGGGGATTAGGATTAGGATTAGGATCTAATTTCAACTATATATTCCCTGAAAAGACGCATTTGTGACGTTGTTGATGAGGATCAAAGATGATGGCATTGTGTTTGTTTTTTTCAGCTATGACAGCTGATGTAAAGGTCAAATGGTGGTCATAGGGCTTCTGAACCAGAGGAAGCGCCAGGACAGCCTGAGAGTGGGATCAAGGTCTGCAAAGATAGAGAGCCATGGCTGCTACTCAGCAGGAAATTGTGGGCTTTAGTCCCTGGTGGATCCCTAAGGCTTCACCTGCCCGTGTCACGCCATGAGCATGCACTCAACCTAAACAAGACCTCTGAAACCGTCCCTAGAGGAAGCACCCAGAAAAACACCTCAGCTAGGCTACCCTCCCTCGACCCCCCCCCCCCCCCCCCTAAATTGTGTTTTTAGAGCCGCCTTGCCGTGTTCATGAGCTAGATTAATGCTCGCTAAATCCAACCAAACATTCACCTCGGATTTATACCTCAGCAGGCCCCCTGTTTCCCTGTCGGGCTCCCCCTCTCCCTCCCTCCCTCTCTCCCTCCCTCCCCCTCTCCCTCCCTCTCCCTCTCCCTCTCCCTCCCTCTCCTCTCCCTCTGCCTCTCTCCTCTCCTTCTCCCTCTGCCTCTCTCCTCTGCCTCTCTCCTCTCCTTCTCCCTCTGCCTCTCTCCTCTGCCTCTCGCCTCTTCCTCTGCCGCTCTCCTCTCCCTCTGCCTCTGCCTCTCTCCTCTGTCTCTGCTTCTCTCTCTCTCACTCTCTCTCTCTCTCTGTCTACTCCCTTCTCCCTCCCTCTCTCTCTCTCTCTGTGTCCCTCTCCCTCTCTCCTTTCCCTCTCTCTGTCTCTCCTCTCCTTCTCCCTCTCTCTCTCTCTCTCCTCTCTCTTCTCCCTCTCTCCTCTCCCTCGTGTGCTTTCTTTCTGTCCATCTTCCTCCTCCTCCTCCTCCCTATCCCCTCATTTCCCTCTTTGCTGTTTGCTAGAGCTGGTTATTTGCTACCAGTCAGAGGCTATTGGTTGGCCCATTTGGAAAGGGGATTGCTTTGGTGAGCAGTGGGCCACCAGATTTGCCAGAGAATTGTCTCTCCATCGTTTACTTCTATGTTATCTTCTGTCCCTTCAGTTACGTGCTTCCCTTTCACCCAGTTCCCCCGTGCCCTCTCTAGATCCTTCTCTCTCTCGCTCCATCTCTCTCGCTCCAGTCAGAAGAAGCAGCGAGGGCTGATTTGTGTGTCAAAGGAGAGCTGACTTGGGTCTATTGTCATGGAGACAACTGGGGGGAGCAGAGGGCCTGTTTGTGTGTGTGTGTGTGTGTGTGTGTGGCTGCAGAGGCTTTGTTGATAAAGCCCTCTTTATGGGAACAGCTGGGCCGGGTGAATTGCTCTTCTAAGCTGTAATTCAGTCTGGCATTTATTTATTTCTGTTAAACACACGTGCTGTTCCTCTTAAATATAACATTCACCCATAACCACAACCCCTTCCTTTCTTATGCACTTTCACAAGGCTAATGGATGATTGTGTGTGTGTGTGTGTGTGTGTGTGTGTGTGTGTGGTGTGGTGTCGTGTGTGTGTGTTGGGGGGGGATAGATCCACTCAGAACACAGACTGAGTCCGCCAGCACATAGACATGTATACATGTATATGTCTATGTGCCAGCAGGCCAGTGGGAGGGGTGAATGAACTTGGGCCATCAGTAGGTTTCCTCCTCCTTTGAACACGTCCCTAATGAGCCTCCACAACTCTAGCTTGACCGTCACACCCCCAGAAAAGGAAACACTGGTAGACAGTTCAGCTGTTAACCATTACATGGAACTAGTCTACTCCTTTGCAAGATGGCCACATTCTTTGCCAAGTGGTAAACATTTCAATGGTCAGGATGGGTGTATATCCTTGTACAATGTTTGTCCGTGTAGAATGGCTTTTACATGTCTTAACCCATGCACAAGCTTACTTCTGTTTGTTATTTGTGGAACAAAACCACTTTCTGTCCCCGATGACTAGCTTCCGAATGTTGTGTCAACACCACAGCCACCTCAGATTCAGCAATATTGGATTAAGTGACGATGAACCAGCAACCACAGTGGCATCCCTGGCATCTGCGCATATGAATTAACGGACAGATGTTTTAGTTTATACTCTCATGAGGACACTACTGTTTTTGCACAAACTCATCCCACTTCCCCCAAAAAATAATTTTTACTGCATGTTTGAGTGATAAAACATGTGAGAGAGAGAGAGAGAGAGAGAGAGAGAGACTTAGATCCAAAAAAGCACAATATACCAAAAAGCACCTACAAGTAATAGAGCAGTCAGTTAATTAAAATAACTTCTGGAACAACCTGAAACAAAAGAGGCCAGATGAATTGGCTATCCAAAATGGAGAAATATGGACAAACCATTTTCAAACACTATTTCAGAACATAAATTTGACCACAAATTTGGAGCAACAACATCAAAAGCTCACAAAATTAGAATATACTATTAAAGACAAACAAAATCCCATAGACCTCTCCATTACTGAAATGGAGCTAAAAAACAAAACAAGAAAGCTGAAAGATAAAAAAAAAAATCACCAGGGTTTGACTGTTCTAAATGAGATGCTAAAATGCCTGAGCACAAAATTCCAAACTGGCATCTTAAAACTATTCAACTTAGTTATGAGTGTAGGTTACTACCCTGACATCTGGAATCAAGGATCAACGCCAATTTTCAAATCTGGTGACAAATTCGACCCTAGTAATTACAGAGGAATTTGTGTGAACAGTAACCTAGGGAAACTATTTTGTAGTATAATAAATTCCAAATTCTAAAGTCCAAAACTTCCTTATGGAGCACAATACCCTGAGCAAATGTCAAATTGGATTCTTACCAAATTACCGCACTTCTGATCATTACACCCTACACACCCTAATTGAGAGACATGTGATCCAAAACTAAAATATATGCATGCTTTATTGATTTTAAACAAGCATTTGATTCTATTTGGCACACAGGTTTATTTTACAAAGTTATAGAAAGTGGTGTTGGGGGAAAAACCTATGACCTGATAAAATCAATGTATTCAGGAAGTAAGTGCGCAATACAAATTGGAAGCAAGAGAACAAAATTCCTCTCCCAGAAGCGTGGGTTGAGACAAGGCTGCTGCCTTAGCCCAACCCTATTTAACATCTATATAAACGAATTGGCAAGAATCATAGAAAAATCAACAGCACCTGGTGTCACCCTACATGACTCGGAAACAAAACTCCTGCTTTATGCCGATGACCTGGTTCTGCTGTCACCCACTGAACAGGCTTTACAGCAAAACCTGGATCTGCTAGAGCAGTACTGCCAGACCTGGGCCCTGGCAGTAAACCTAAACAAAACTAATATAATGATATTCGAAAAAAGATCTAGATCTCAGATACAAAAACGCAACTTTACAATAGGGCCACACTCAATTGAACACACAAATAACTACATATATTTAGGCTTAATAATCAACTCAAATGGAAAGTTCAATCTTTCAGTGTTGCAATCTTGCATGATCTGCGAGAAAAAGCACGCAGGGCTTTCTATGCCATAAAACGACAAATCCCTGTAGAAATTCCGATCCGAATCTGGCTCAAACTTTTTGAATCAGTAATTGAGCCAATTGCCCTTTATGGCAGTGAGGTGTGGGGTCCACTTACAAATCAGGAATTCAACAAATGGGAAAAGCATCCAATTGGGACCTTGCATGCTGAGTTCTGCAAAAGCATTTTAAAAGTTCACAGATGTGCCATACACAATGCATGCAGGGCAGAATTAGGCCAATATCCATTGATTACAAAAATGCAGAAAAGGGCAATCAAATTTTGGAAGCACTTAAAAAGCAGTGACCCCCACTCCCATCATTATAAAGCCCTGCAATACCAAGAGTTGAGCAAAGATACATGTCCCCTCACTCAGCTGGTCCTGAGCCTGAGCTCTTCAGATCCCCACACACACACTAACCCCCTACTAACACCTCAGGATCAGAACAGAAAGGCACCTGAAATTAGGATAAGCCAAATTAGAAAAACAATTAAGCAAAATGACATAACCCATTGGGAAACACAAAGTAAAATGCAACTCTATCTGGCCCTAAACAGAAACTATACACCCTCTTTGACCCTGATGAAAAATCTGAGAACCACGTTGACAAAGTACAGACTCAGTGAACACAATCTGGCCATAGAGGTGGGTAGGCACAGGCAAACATGGCTGCCCAGGGAAAACAGACTCTGCCCCCATTGCGAACAAGGAACAAAAGAGACAGAGCTGCACTTCCTGACGCAGTGCACACAATATAAGGACATAAGACAAAAATATTTTTAAAAGATTGGTGAGGTCCTCCCTGAGTTCCTGCTGGCGAGCAGTGAGGAGAGGCTTACATACCTCACTGGAGAGAATGAGCAGTGCCTTGTCCTAGCTGCACAATATGTATCTTCCTGTCATAAACTGAGGGACAGCCCATACATTAATCAAATTCATGTATGTTCATGCCTGTTGTTGTGTTAATCCCCTGATGATAATTATTACAGTGCATGAAATGCCCCGTATTGTTATTCCTAGGCTTCTCTTTTTCTGCGATTAATCCAGCCCGAACCGCTTAACGTAGAAACTTCATTCAAACTTTGTCGCGTAGGTCTTGTAAACGACACTTATGCTATGTATTTTTCACTTTTCTAAACTTTATACTTTTTAAGATATTAAATAAAAACGAATATAAATTTCTCCCATTGACTTACATTGGGCCATTATGACATCATAATAGGGTCTTTAAACTGGCTTGCACCTGTGCTTTACTGACACCTGTGCCAAATCCAAGGAACCTCTTTTCTCTCTGTCCCTCTCAATTTAACTGTAACTAGGAACATTAAGACACCGTCCATTCTCTATTTTTTTTCTCCATCTCTCCATCTTTCTCTCTCAGTCAACTTCCTCTCACACTCAATCTCTCTTCTTCACTCCATTTTTATCTCCTTTTTTCAATATTTTCACTCTCTCTTTATCTCTTCATCCAGAGCCACTCTTGTTCACTCTTCTTTCCTTTCTTATTTTCTTCTTCCATTTTTCTTTCCTTCTTCCACTCTTCTTGCCTTTCCTTTTTCCTTCATCCACTCTTCTTTCCTTCTTCCACTTTTCTTTCCTTTCTTCACTCTTCTTTCCTTCTTACACTCTTCTTTCCTTTCTTCTTTCCTTCTTTCACTCTTTTTTTCTTTTCTTATTTCCTTCTTCCACTCTTCTCTCCTTCCTTCACTCTTCTTTCCTTTCTTCTTTCATTATTTCACTCTTCTTTCTTTTCTTCTTTCCTTCCTCCACTCTTCTTTCATTTCTTCACTCTTCTTTCTTTTCTTCTTTCCTTCTTTCCTTTCTTCTTTCCTTCTTCCACTCTTCTCTCCTTTCTTCACTCTTCTTTCCTTTTGTCTTTCCTTCTTCCACTCTTCTTTCCTTTCTTCTTTCCTTCTTTCACTCTTCTTTCTTTTCTTCTTCCTTTCTTAACCTTTGCATTTCATGCACTGGTATTTCCTTCAGGAAATGCATTTTCTAGTTATGTATTATTGTTCCCCTTCTGATGTACCCTATGTATAGATATATGTATTGTTTATGTAATCACTTATGTGTATTGTTTATGTAATAATTGTTATATATCCAAACCAATTGCTTTGGCAATACTTTACAACGCTATGGTCATGCCAATAAAGCTTCTTTTGAATTTTTGAATTTGAGAGAGACATGGAGATACCTCTACATCTGGAGCACATCTGTAGGCTATGTGTGCAGGGACATCCCCTCGTTTGCCAAGCTCTCTCTCTCTCTCTCTCCATCTCTCTCTCTCTCTCTCCGTGTGTGTGTGTGTGTGTGTGTGTGTGCATGTATGTGTGTGTTCATTCTCTTTCAAGGAAAGGGTGTTATAATAACAGAATTCTCCGTGTTAAAATAGCGATGTCTTGGATGGTGCCCCACATTCCTATTGTGTGAGCTGCAGGCGCTCCACTGCGGTCCTGTTTCAGGCGCTCACGTGAGCGTGCTTTTGCTCCCTTCAAAAGTGGAACAACCCTTGGCTGGGGTTTATTTTAGGAGCTCCATTAGTCTGGCTTTGAATATGGTGGCATGCTTCACAATGTTTTAGTGTCATTGCTCCAGTAACCTTCATCCAGACAACACCCTAATATTGAACAGAGATCTCTTTTTCTCTCTCTCTTTCTCTCTCTTTCTCTCTTTTATTGTTTCCCTCTTTCTGACTCAATTCAAATTCAAAAGAAGCTTTATTGGCATGACTATAGCGTTGTAAAGTATTGCCAAAGCATTTGGTTTGGATATATAACAATTATTACATAAACAATTCATATATAAGTGATTACATAAACAATACATATACCTATACATAGGGTATATCAGAAGGGGAAAGGGAGAAGTGGGAACAATAATACATATTAATTATCATCAGGGGATTAACACAACAACAGACATGAACATACATGAATTTGATTAATTTATGGGCTGTCCCTCAGTTTATGACAGGAAGATACATATTGTATCTTACATGACTCTCTCTCACTTTATTTTCTCTCTTTATTTTCTTCCTCTCTCTCTCTTTTTTTTCTCCCTTTTTCTTCCTCTCTCCTTCTTTCTCTCTCTCTCTCGCTCTTTAATTTTTCCTCTTTTTCTTCCTCTCTCTCTCTCCATCACTCTCTCTCTCTCCCCCTCTCTTTCTCTCTCTCCATCTCTCTCTCTCTCTCTCTCTCTCTCTCTCTCTCTCTCTCTCTCTCTCTCTCTCTCTCTATCCCCCTTGTCTAAAGTGACAGTTTTTTTTCATCATTTCTGCTGTCCCGTACACACCAGTGGGATTTCATTCAGCCCTGCATATCCTGTCTTATTGAATTGAAACTCCAGGGGTAACGGAGGGCCATTTTTGAGTCGGAATGACGGGAAACGCAATAAAAGATGATGTTTTCTCTTTCTCTCTTTCTCTCTTTCTCTCTAAGCCACTCACACAAAGCCTTGCTGAGCGATGCTAATAGAGCTAGCTGGTGCCATCTTGTATGGAGGGAGGGTTAGATTATGGTCATGCCATGAGCCAGAGGAAGGGCTCTCTCCTGGGGGTGGATGGGAGCTGACCACAGCCTCTCTGTGCAGTTCTTATCCCATGAGTCTCCTCCCGTATGGGACTTGAGCTTCTTGACTTTAGTTAGGTTACGTTGAGCTTCTTGACTTCCCAGAGGCTCTAGGTTACTTTGAGCTTCCTGACTTCCTAGCGACTCTAGTTAGGTTACTTTGAGCTTCTTGACTTCATACCGACTCTAGTTAGGTTACGTTGAGCTTCTTGACTTCTTAGCGACTCTAGTTAGGTTACTTTGAGCTTCTTGACTTCCTAGAGACTTTAGTTAGGTTACTTTGAGCTTCTTGACTTCGTACCGACTCTAGTTAGGTTACTTTGAGCTTCTTGACTTCCTAGAGACTTAAGTTAGGTTACTTTGGCATCACTTGGCTTTGATTCTTCACTACCTTCACTAGTTCTGCATGGCTTTGGATGATTCCATCTGTCTAATGAATACATGCTGTTATGAACTTGAGTTGCTCTAAATCGAGGCGTCTGCTTGATTTTACAGTGTAAAATTAGTTTGGTGTTCCGTGTAAACCAGGAGGCCTTCAAGGTTAGTTGTGTAAGCACTAAACCAGCTGACCTAGTATTGTATCTGGGTTTCCTCAGGATGAACTGGAGGGGTGTGTGTGTGTGTGTGTGGGGGGGGGGGGGGGGGGGGGGGGGCATTGACAGCACCATCATGAACAAGTTGCAGTCATAGGTGAATATGCCAGATACTCATTAGAATCCAAACAGACAGACACAAAAGTCAAGAGTTTTTCTTCATGAAGGTAGCCCTCTTGATGCCTGTGTGGATCTGTTGGAATTGGCATGTGTTTGCAGACTGGCATCTGAACACGGCACAGTGAGTTTTGAGTCCCAGTGGGCCTTCAGTCTGATGTGTGCGTGTGCACATGTGCGTGTGTGTACGTGTGTGTGCATGCGCGCGCTTGAGGATGACGGGCCACACTCCGCTCCACCACACACACACACACACACACACACACAAAGGCCCTGCCGCTCATTAGCAGGGCTGTTGGATTCCTGGGGGATAGTGTCTGTGCATGTGACTGTGTGTGTGTGTGTGTGTGTGTGTGTGTGTGTGTGTGTGTGTGTGTGTGTGTGTGTGTGCGCGCGCGCCAACGCTTCACTCACATCTGAGCCCCATCTCTGCCAGCGTCTCGCTCTGAAGAGGGCTGGCATCGTCTCGCCAACTCCCTGGAACAGCCGGATGACGCCTGTCTCCATGACGCCTGACTCCAAGACAGAGATACCATTTCACTCAACTCCCTTTTTTTTTTAGCCCTTTTTACTTCACCGTGTGTGTGTGTGTGTGTGTGTGTGCGTGCCAGTCCTCAAAGTGATCTCTTCTGAAGTTGCAGCTTTCCTGAGTGTGTAGAAGGGTAGGTTATAGGGCTTATTCACTCACGTTGGTCCTTGATTAAATGAAGTGTGTGTGTGTGTCTGTGTGTGTGTGTGTCTGTGTGTGTAAATGAAAGCAGAAGAACATTGCTGTAATTTATGGCCATGGAAAACCACTTGGGGGAAAGGTGAACCTTATGTCACTGTGAGCAGTCCATATGTTCACCAAAGGCAACTTGGCAATTAGCTCAATCCAATGCTGGAAGGGGACTGTGTGTGTGTGTGTGTGTGTGTGTGTGTGTGTGTGTGTGTGTGTGTGTGTCAGCGGCCATGGGTTTAATTGCCCTGGAGCTCTGAATCGGATATGTTTTTGTGCGTTAGCCGCATCTGTGCTTTAAACTGCTATTCAAGTCGGTTAAGAGTGTGTCCCATGCCAGATGTAGTCCCTGTCGTGATCCTGGCTGTTTTTTTGTTGTTGTAGTTTTTTTTGTGTGTGCTTCTCAGGATAATCATGAGCACCTTTGCCCCATAATGCTGCTCCCAGCCTCCAGCTCAGAAGGACACACAGACACACACAGACACACACAGACACACACAGACACACACAGACACACACAGACACACACAGACACACACAGACACACACAGACACACACAGACACACACAGACACACACAGACACACACAGACACAAGACATTTTTACATGCCCTGTAGGCTACACTGAGATATGGCTCTTTTCAAATGCATTACAGTGCCAAACCAACTGTGAGTGTGTGATGGAGGAAACTAGGCGTGTGTGTGTGTGTGTGTGTGTGTGTGTGTGTGTGTGTGTGTGTGTGATGGAGGCAACTAGGCATCTGTATGTGTGTGCACTCTTTAGTGTGCATGTGGAAGCAGAGTAAGCCAGTGGATGTATACCATTAGTTTTACTTCAAGGCAGAAGACCTCCTCTAGAGCCACACAGTATGGTAGAGGGTGTGTGTGTGTGTGTGTGTGTGTGTGTGTGTGTGTGTGTGTGATTTAAAAAATGTATAATAATATCATATATTTATTTGTGTGTGTGTGTTCATATGCTTCTTAACAAGGCACTGGTTTCACCCTCTGCACAGTCAATCAGCTAACTGTCAGGTGCTGCAGAGTCTCAGTGCATGCATCAGTCCCCTGTGTGTGTGTGTGTGTGTGTGTGTGTGTGTGTGTGTGTGTGTGTGCGTGTGCAAGCAAGCGTAGGTGAGAGACTGATGCGTAGCTCACCTGTCAGTGTCATCTCCCTCTCAGGAATTCTCTCTTTTGTCTTCTTTCGACACACGCATACACACACCAACACACACGCATACACACACCAACACACACATGCTCATGCCCAGACACAGCCCTCCTCAGAGAGAAGCTCAGGAAACAATAGGTCTGCTCCAGACACAGTGCATTTAATTGGGCTGTTTGCACCTTTGCAGCATCACTTTCAGTCGGAGGAAAAAATAAAAAATAAAATAGTGGAAAATTCCTTTGGTGCTCCCAATCCATCTGGGAAGGCCTGTTCTCCGTGCTCCTAATAAGTGTGGAGGAGAAGGAAGAAGAGCAAGAGAGAGATTGGAGCGCTTATTCACTGCTTACCCAAGAGAACTGATAGACAAAGGCGTTAGGAGGAGTGTGTGTGAGGGGATATGTGAATGTTTGTACCCAAATGTGAATGTCTTGGTGTGCAGTTGTGAAGGTGTTTGTGGTGAAGTGTATGGCACAGTATATTTGTGGTGTTTGGACTTCCACAGTGGTGATCTAGGTGACCTTTACTCTGACACTTTGATCTTTGAAAACAAGAATAGAAACAACTTCACCTTTTAAAGAAAACCTTCAGTTCATTGCTAATTTTTCCTCTGCACTTTCTTGTAACTACCAGATGTTTTATACATTGACATACAAATATGGAAAACAAAATTGGATCTTGCACACAAAAAAAACTCAACCCAAGTTATATGATGTGTAATACAGAGCACTAGCACGCTTGAAGGTCAAATCCAGTTCAACACAGAGTTACATGGCTGGAAAACAATCCTTCAAATATTATGTTCAGTGTGTACTGAATGCAGTTTCAATAGATGTTTGACAGACACACACACACAGACACACACAGACACGTTGCCTTCTCATGAGCGCGTGTGTGTCTCCTGCCTCCATATCCAGTGCTGTATATGGGAGTGGGATTAGAAGACTATTGGAATATACTGCTGGGCTGTTATCAGCTATTACTCCGGGAGATAAGATGTCTCTTTGTAATTATTTTCCTCTGTTAGCGCGAACCTCTAACATGTTGAATGGTGATGTCATTTGGTAGCTGCCAAAGGGGTGACTGAGATGCCAAGAGTAACTTGTTACGTCACCTCTCATGCTCGCTGTCCCTCTTTCTCTCACATATACACGAATACCCACACAGATATACTCATGCCTAACCTCACATTTGATGCTCTCTCTCTCTCTCTTTCTCTCTTTCTCTATCTCTCTATCTCTCTCTCTATCTCTCTCATACACACACATACTCACACAGATATAGACACATATACTCATGCCTAACATCACATTTGTAGAACTCCCAGGTTGCCTCTGATCCATTTGAGGTTGTAATGGCATCTTTCTCTCTTAATGCTAAAGTCAATGGTCTGGTCACTTCCTGCTGCGGCGGCAGCTGTTCTCCGTGAGGCCCATGGAGATCCTTGATAATGTCTTCTACTCAGGAAGAGAATCGTCAGGTTTACTCTGCGTTTTGCTTCCGGCAGCCAGGAAGCTTATTGTGTTAACTTGCGAAAGACGTTTCCTGTCGGCATAATTCACAGTTGCTGTTGTTGGATTTAAAAAGGCTCAGACAGCAAAGCTCTGCAGGCAAGCTTTGTTCTTTTTTTATTTAAAGAAGTGCTTCTCTGTTCTTAATCTTTCCAAGGACCTCATTGACTAAGTTTAAAACTTCTCTTAGGAAATCTGCATATATTTGTTGTTATGTTCTCATCTTAGAAGAAAATGGCCAGTACCACTGCCATGGCATTCAGCCTAAGTGACTACCTCACTCACTCACTCACTCTCATATAAGAAGAGCAGACTGCCTCAGATGTGATATCAAGGCATGTAATGTTTTCTCAGACGTGCCCAACCAAATGCAAATGCTATGATAACGCTCTGGAAATGCTATGATAACGCTATGGTAACGCTATGATAACGCTATGGTAACGCTCTGGTAAAGCTCTGGAAACGGATGGCGTGTGCCCCTGACTGTGGTGACACTGCTAATAATAACAATAACGTCTTTGCTGCGGTGCTGAATGTGCCTTCCTGTGGTCCCTGTGACTATCCCACTCAAGACCACAGCCAGAGGATGCAGAAGTGCAGATGAAAAGGTTGTATATTCAGTAAGGGGAACGGTGGATTCCCCCACATGAGGGGAGTCTTCCTGAGCCCCATTTGACCGCTAACTCACATTGTCTCATAGCCTTTTCCCTAGTGATCAACCAAACCTTACGTGTCATGCGCTTGTGCATCAGCTCTGTGGCTTTGGCCTTAGGTGTGGGATGATTGTGCTTTGCTCTCATTGGATGACTTCGGCTCATCACCATGTGATGTGTTTTACTCTTGTGTTCCTGCTGTGCTGTGGAGGTGCACAGTGGATGTTCCTCAGTCATCTTCTCTCAATAATAATAAATAATAATACATGTGCCATCTCTAGACAGGATCTAGACTAGTGTGTGTGTGTGTGTGTGTCTGTGTGTGTGTGTGTGTGTGTGTGTGTGTGTGTGTGTGTGTGTGTGTGTGTGTGTGTGTGTGTGTGTGTGTGTGTCATGTTGTTCAATCCTGATGTGTGTGTCTGTGTGTGTGTTTCATCTTGTTCAATCCTGGTGTGTGTGTGTGTGTGTGTGTGTGTGTGTGTGTGTGTGTGTGTGTGTGTTTCATCTTGTTCAATCCTGGTGTGTGTGTGTGTGTGTGTGTGTGTGTTTCATCTTGTTCAATCCTGATGTGTGTGTGTGTGTGTGTTTCATATTGTTCGATCCTGATGTGTGTGTGTCTGTGTGTTTCATCTTGTTCAATCCTGATTGTGTGTGTGTGTGTGTCATCTTGTTCAATCCTGATTGTGTGTGTGTGTGTGTGTGTCATCTTGTTCAATCCTGATGTGTGTGTGTGTGTCATCTTGTTCAACCCTAATCTGTGTGTGTGTGTTTCATCTTGTTCAATCCTGATGTGTGTGTGTGTGTGTGTGTGTGTGTGTGTTTCATATTGTTCGATCCTGATGTGTGTGTGTCTGTGTGTTTCATCTTGTTCAATCCTGATTGTGTGTGTGTGTGTGTCATCTTGTTCAATCCTGATTGTGTGTGTGTGTGTGTCATCTTGTTCAATCCTGATGTGTGTGTGTGTGTGTCATCTTGTTCAACCCTAATCTGTGTGTGTGTGTGTCATCTTGTTGAATCCTGATGTTGAATCCTGTGTGTGTGTGTGTGTGTGTGTGTGTGTGTGTTTCATGTTGTTCAATGCTGATGTGTGTGTGTTCTCTGGCTGCAGGATGACAGTGATGGGATCCCGTGGTCGGAGGAGAGGGTGGTGAGGAAGGTGCTCTATCTCTCCCTCAAGGAGTTCAAGAGTGCCCAGAAACGGCAGCTCACTGATGACCTCACAGATGCAACCAAAGGCTCCGCTGGTAAGTGACTTATGACCTCTGCGGAGGATCTGAGCGACTTCACCACTACACACACACACACACACACACACACACACACACACACACACACACACACACACACACACACACACAGACAGACACCTACACACACACAAACACCATTGTTACACCCAAATATGTAATAACTTCCCACTAACATAATATCTGTTGCCTACCACAAACTAAATAATTATTACGTTTGTCGAAGTCAATATGTTCGTGGGAAGGTAATTGTTTTATAACATCCAATGTAAAAAATCGCAAATATAGTAAAATTCCACCTGAATAAGATGTAAAAGTATGTTTTTGCAAATTGTCGCCATCTCATGAAATTTTAAGTTGTTATTTTAAGGTAAATAGTTGCATAATGTTACTTTAAGAGGTGTTTCATTTGACAATGATCCCACACAACAATGCTACAACAATGGAACATTTTCCATAAAACACAGATGCATTTCTCTTAATGTAGTGAGACAAAAGTCCACCCAAACCCTCAAATCCAGTGAGGAGGATCTAATGCACGCACGTGCACACACACTGGCGCACGCACGCACGCACGCACGCACGCACGCACACACACAAAGAATAGATGCTTCTCAATTTTCAGCTAGGCCTCTAACTATATAAGATTAACGTATCCTAATTCACTCAATTGAAAGGATCTTAAGAAAGATCAATTGCTTTAGATGGTGACGGTTTTTGATACATTCTCTTACTACTGATATAACAGGTAGAATTTCACTACATTGATTTTTTAAAACTTGATGTAACGTTTTTGTTTACACCTCACGTGTGTGGGTGTAACACATGATAATGCTCAAATACATACATCTAACCCTACAGCTATACACACACACACACACACACACACACACACACACACCAATTCCCCACATAGACCACATAACACAAAACATTTGAGAGTTTAAAGAATCTATGTGTTGTAAGTTCATCAGCTGCGCTCCAGGGCGTTTAGGTAAAGGGGGTGGTGTTTATTATTCTGGGTTGGAACAGGATGTCACAAGATGAGTACATGTGAGTCAGGGATTAAAATTAACTTTTTTCACCACCGTCCCGGAACCGTCCCGAAAATCATTTTCAAACGTCCCGGAACCGTCCCGAATTTTATGGGGAAAAAAAAACTAAATTCGGTGCAAATTAATTCAAACAATGAATTCCATTAAGATCATACAAGAATAAAAACTGCTGCTGGCAATAGATTTAAAATCCAAAACTGTTTATTAAAACTCTCTTAATTGGTTTGGGTCATTTCTTAAAACTGAGATGACATTCCTATTCCTGCATCCCATTTAATACAAGAATATGTCTTTTTCCACTCAGGAAGGAACTTCCTTTTTAATTGAATGTAATTTTAATATTTTCTTTTCATAAATATGTATTAAATTATTCCCCATAGTCCATTCTCTTGATTTCATAGCTTTCAGCGTTGTTTATTTATGTTAGAGCTTTCATCCAATCATATTTCAGCTATCATGTGTTGCCAGGCTCCAAGAATCTTCCCCGAGAATAGAAATCTTCCCTGAGGCCTTCAGAATTGAACGTGACACGTAAACGTCCTTTGATTGGATACTGAGGCAGACCGGTGCAGTGCTTCAGTGCTCAGTTAGTTTAGTTGGCTAATGTGAAAACGACGTACATCGGTTGCAATGCTTATTATGCTATTGGTAATTGGTAAGACTAAATATAATTACATTAACCAACTCAAATAAACTAGTTTACACCAACTTGATAATTCCAGTTTTTGATACAATTACAACGCCATTTTCAAGACGGAACTTTCAAGAAAAACTGGATATCGTGAGGATAGGAAGTTTAATGAAACTGCTTCACAGGTGGGCAGTGGCGTCGTAGGGGGGGGATAAAGGGGACTGAGTTACCAGGGCCCTCTGTGGGGGAGGGCCCTTGAGGAGTGTGGAATTTTATTTTTCCTTTAAATATTAATATCATTTAAAGGTCCAAATTTTCTTGCTAACTAATATAATTGTAATGTTTTGGGTAAATAAATTGGTTGAATGATGGATTGAATTGTGTGTCCTAGTCTACATATAATGTCTGGAGACCCTCACCCCCCCGGCCCACGCACAAAATGGTTTAGTCCGCCTTCAGTGTGCTTTTTACCTATAGGCGCATTTGTCGAATGTTAACGTTCATTCGACTGAGGCAACGGTGCGCATTGAAGATGTCCAAGAACGTTAAATCCGGGTTTCAGAAAAGAAAAGAAAGGCAGGCAAGAGAGAGAAAAAGAGACGAGGGAAAGCAACTACTAACAGACTTCTTTCCTAAGAAAGGTGAGCCCGAATGTGAAAGCAAACACCCTACATTAAATTAACTCATGATGTGGTAATAAAACGAATCAATACCACCGCGATTGTCATTGCTAAAAACGGCATAACACAAAATTAGAAATAACATGCCCTATCTGTAATCTGAGGTAAACTCTAAATACATGTTTGTTTGCATAGCCTTCCACAGTTGCAGAGTGTGTTGCACGCACATCCAATCCAGGTGCAGGGTAAAAAGAGATCCGTAAAAATGAAAGAATACCCACACTGTTGCTGCTGACACCTGACGAACACCTGACGAAGACCAACAATGGTCGAAACGTTGTGCCAATAAAATACACGGGAGCTGCAGCAACAGTGTGCGGGTATTCTTTCATTTTTATGCATAGCCTACCACACCATTGCAATAGTAGGTCTATACTAATTAGAACATTTGGCTAAATTAATATTTGTTAGGCCATAACATAATTAGGCTAATAGCCTTATTAAGTAGGAATAGTCTAGGCTCAATAAGTTCATAAGGTTAGGCTGTCAAATGAGTTGGCTAGCAAAGTTAACTTGTGAAACATGGCACTCAGTTTCAGAAGCAGCTAGTGATGCAGACCCCTCATCCTCTGACACTGTGGTCTTGAGGCAAGGTGAGCAGTTTAAAATGAAAGTACATAATTTTAGCTATTTATACTGTAGGCTTAATGTGTTTAGCAAATAGCAACACAGGCTGTTCCATCCAAAGGTGACTTTTTTTTGTTGCAATCAGGGTGTGAAGGGGATTTTAAGCAATGTAGTAAAAAGTGTTCCAGGAAAACATCCCATACTCTACCTTTAAACATGTTCAGTCACACAAATTAGGCTACATTGGAATTGCCTGTTACAGTAATATCTATCAGATGCTTCATGCTTGTAGAGGGTTCTGTCCAGGAAGATGGAGAAAATGTGGTAGAGGATGACACAAGTGAAGGAAGTGATAGCAGAGAAGATTCTGAGAAAAGTGAAAGGGATGAAGAGAGGTCAGAAAGTAGTCAGAGCAGCGCCAGAGAGTGTATGCCAGAAGATCCAGCACTATGGACAGAGAAATGAACTAATGAAGAGAGAGACACAATTGTTCACAGACTGGCAAGCAACATAAAAACAAATAAAATTACAGCAAAAGACAAGGAAGGGAAGCCATTTCCTAACTACCTTCAATTTGCAAAGTTTCACCGTCAGGGGGGGGGGGGGGGTGGGGGGCGTGGCACTCTTTTTTGGGGGGGGGGGGGGGGGGGGGGGGGGCTGCTATGAACATACTGTGCATAGGGCCCAGAATCTGGTGCTACGCCCCTGCAGGTGGGACAATGCGATGTTTAGTGGACAAACTTGTTAAAGCTCACATAGGCTACTTTCGGTGGACTGAATAAAACTTTGTAGACTAATCCCTGAAAATCGCCTTTTATTTTTAAGTAATATCCAAGCGATCATATAACTGAGAGTTTACTACTCTTAATGTATTGTTAATACGAGTGTATTGATTTTAAATGCTCCGGAAAATATTAATTAAGTCTGTTGTACTTGACTATCCTATGTTAAGGTGATGCAATGCTCACTTTTATACTGCCTTTCTGTATAAATATATGGTTCGAGAGCCATGGCGTCATAATGATGTTAAACTGAGTGAATCCACCTCTTAATACCATCGTGTAGCACATCACTGAAGGCCTAGTCGTGAAATGCACGGACCGCCACTGTTGTCACTAATACAACACAAACGTGAGGCGCGAGTCCATTTCAAGTCAAGTCAGATTTATTGTCAGTGTCTAATGTCTTCATTCAAGGACATTGAAATTGCGTTTCTTTTCCGTTTAAATGAGTTGCAAGTGCAATAAAAAGCGGGCTGAAATTCTTGTCGTCCCAACGTCGTCCCAAATTAAATTGTTTATCGTCCCAATGACAATTGAATACGGCCCCGGGACGACGGGACGACGTTAATTTTAATCCCTGCACAATGTGAGTGTGTTTGTGAACCCTGAGTGTCTGCACAGAGCATGCTTGGAAGGGTAAAGCTCAAGGGAGCCTGTGTGATGTGTGTGTGTGTGTGTGTGTGTGTGTGTGTGTGTGATGTGTAGGCATCTGAGGGAACATCACAGACACCTCCCCATAGAAGACGCATCCATCCACCAGCGGAGAGGGGGAAAGCAGGTGGAGACAACTGGAGAAAATAGGAGAGGGAAAGTAGACCTAGGCGCTTTAAAGAACACGCTTAAAAACTGGAGGGGAAGAAACGAGTGCAGAAGAGGGAGATTGAGCCTTTAGCTGATGTAGGTTGACAGTTTGATGCGTTGTTGTTGGCATCCTCTTCATTTATTTATGTTGTTAAGATCTCCCAAGCTTGTGCTGGTTTTGTATGAGGCCTTGGGAGCTGCAGCAGGAGACACAATGCTTATGGTCTCTGGAGGGGTCAGCTAGTACAGTACACACACACACCACAGGTTTATGGTCTCAGGAGGGGTCAGCTAGTACGGGAACGCACATGCACACACCACAGGCCCTCACAAGAGAGTTTGAACCTCACAAGAGCTGATCTCAAACTGAGGATTTGAATTTAAACCTCACAAGAGCTGATCTCAAACTGAGGATTTGAGTTTAAACCTCACAAGAGCTGATCTCAAACTGAGCTAGAGAATCGCAGGTTGAGGAATCAAACTGTGCCTCCATTTTTTGCTCCGCAAAACTTATTTTAGCCATTGCTTCCCATTTCATACGTTTCTTATGTAAAACTCAGAGACTTGAATGAGAACAGAGATGCTTGTGAAAGCCGATTTCAAGTGTTAGAAAAATGGATCCTTCAGCTTTGAGATCAGGAGTTTACATTTTTGTCATGTTTTGAAAGCTGAGTGCTTATTTATTTAAGAGAGGGTGTGGCTGGCTGTTGATATAAGCATGTGATTGGCAGGTGCAGGTGTGTGTGGAGTGGAGGTGGCATTACATATGTGTCACTCTTAATACAGTCCTCCATCAGTGTGTCACTCTTAAAACTGTCCCCATCACTGCATGACTGAATATAACCTACAATCATACTGCCTGTGTGTGTGTGTGTGTGTGTGTGTGTGTGTGTGTGTGTGTGTGTGTGTGTGTGTGTGTGTGTGTGTGTTTGTGTGTGTGTCTGTGTGTGTGTGTGTGTGTGTGGCCACGTGACTGTGTGTGAATGTACGTCCACTTGAGTGAGTGAGTGAGTGAGTGAGTGAGTGAGTGAGTGAGTGAGTGAGTGAGTGAGTGAGTGAGTGAGTGAGTGAGTGAGTGAGTGAGTGAGTGAGTGAGTGAGTGAGTGAGTGAGTGAGTGAGTGAGTGAGTGAGTGAGTGAGTGAGTGAGTGAGTGAGTGAGTGAGTGAGTGAGTGAGTGAGTGAGTGAGTGAGTGAGTGAGTGAGTGAGTGAGTGAGTGAGCGAGCGAGCGAGCGAAGAGAGATAGCTTACACTCTTTGCCGTCTTCCCAACACGCTGGCTCTGCATTATTAAACATGTGAGAATGGGTTCTTCCGGCCCCCTCCCCACATCCCTGCCCTTATACTTAGCTCTCTCTCTCTCCATCTCTCTCTCTTTCTCTCTCTCTCTCTCTCTCTCTCTCTCTCTCTCTATCTCTACTGTTCCCTTTGCCATCTTCCATTTCATGTCCCTTGTCGATAGGCTTCTGGTTACGTCCCTGTCAGGAAGTGTTCTCTTCATGTTCCTCTCTCTGCTCTCCTCCCTCTGTCACTTACTCTCTCACTCCCTCCCATTCTCATTCTCTCTCCTTTCTCTCTCTCTCTCTCTCTCTCTCTCTCACTCTCTCTCTCTCTTTCTCTCTCTCTGTCTCTCTCTCATTAACTCAGTTCAGTGCCTTTTCACCCAAGCACTCATCTGAGACTAGCAGATGTAAAACACGAGACAATGAGGAGAGGAGAAAAGAGCAGAAGAGTGAGGCTGTCTGTTTGTATTAGATTAGCATGTTGTTGCTTGTGTGTGTTTCTTCTAATCAAAACTAGGATGAAAGAAAGCAAGTGGCCAATGATCTGCCTCAGCGCATGTAGCTCATGCAGAGCTCTTCTGCCTCCTTTTGTGAGGATGTTTTAAGGTTTGAATATCTGTTCAAACTTCCAGCGGTGCGTTGCCTTGTGTGATTGTGTTTATGAGGGACTTGATTTGAGCTGGTTCTGCTTCACTGCAGTCACTCCAAAAGATGGTGTGCCTGTATGGAATCAATGCCATAAATAATTTGTAATCTCTAATATAGATTTTGTATCTGTAATATAGAGTTTGTTTCTGTAAACCATCTACACTTTCAAAACCTATCTACAGATACAGATTTCAAATACGAAATGTATCTACACTTTTAAAATCTATTTACAGATACGGATTTCAAATACGAAATGTATCTACACTTTCAAAAACTATCTACACTTTCAAAAACTATCTTCACTTTCAAAATCTATCTGCAGATACGGATTTCAGTTACGCATTAAGGATACGGATACGGATTTCTGTTACGATTACAAAATCTTTTTGGCACTGTTTTTACAGCCTTTCTAAAGAGCCAATCAGCGCTTTTGGCAGATTTTCTAAAGCGCCAATCAACACATTGTATCCTGTACTGACTAGCCAATCAGCGCTAGCTTGCTGGCAACTGCTGGCCCGCTCATTATTCAATAGTTCTAACCTAAATCTGCCACCGCTCTGCCTAGGGAGAGATCTGGGGTCTCCCCCGCATGATTTGAATACAATTGGGTGTACGAACGCCGTGGGGGAAGTTAAACAACTCTGGCGATTCAGAGATCGCTTGGCTGCAGAATGCATTGTAACTAGGAAATTGGTCTCAGCCACATCCAACAAATAGAATCTAATGAAAGTGTGGCGAGAACTCCAGCTTGCTGCCTCATATATCTCTTCCACTGAAACGCTAGAAAACTCGCTTCCACAAAAAATACACAATAAAGCGTTTTCAAGGATTTCAGAAAATGGTTACAAATAGGCTACCCCAAAGTGCAATGAAAAGAAACGAAAATGACATTGCAAGGTGGTTTTGAAATCAGGCTGGTCATTATCCAGTTGTTGAGGATGCATATGCACTTAACGGTATACCCCCACCATCACTTTGCATGTGTCTGGAGAACAAGACAATAGCAGTCTGTCTGCTAAATGTTCTCATCGTGATAATGGGTCATATGAATGCTGTTCATGGTTAACTTAATTAAATGTGAATAGGAGATCGGTCACGAAAATGCTAACGTTAGCTTTCGTTAGCTACCAAAGCAGATCCTAATATCTTCCATACAACGACAAGTATCTTTGAAACAGATGGAAAGAAAGTGTGGAGTGAAAACCACTGACTGTGATTGTGCGTTTTACAATGACTTTATTAACAACTCCAAATATAGGACTTCTTACTTGTGCCATTTCTCGGTCTCTGATCCATGACTGCTGCATACAACGTGTCACTCAACTTTCCCAGGGCCAGCAGTTGCCAGCAAGCTAGCGCTGATTGGCTAGTCAGTACAGGATACAATGTGTTGACTGGCGCTTTAGAAAATCTGCCAAAAGCGCTGATTGGCTCTTTAGAAAGGCTGTAAAAACAGTGCCAAAAAGATTTTGTAATTCGTAACAGAAATCCGTAATTCGTACTTGAAATCCGTATCCTTATCCGTAATGCGTAACTGAAATCCGCAACTGAAATCCGTATCTGCAGATAGTTTTTGAAAGTGTAGATACATTTCGTATTTGAAATCCGTATCTGTAAATAGATTTTGAAAGTGTAGATACATTTCGTATTTGAAATCCGTATCTGTAGATAGGTTTTGAAAGTGTAGATGGTTTCACAGATACAAAATCTATATTACAGATTTCAAAATATTTATGGCATTGATCTGATTCCATATGCCTGGAGAGGGCTGTGTTTGCCTCAGGTTTGGGCTGTGTGTGTGTGTGTGTGTGTGTTTGGGGGGGGGGGGGGGGGTTGTGCTGTCTTTGAAGTGCTGGAGCTGCATTGAAATGAGCGCAAAAGAGGCGCACGTTTTTCATGCATGGGGGTCTGGAGCAGGAGTGAGCGAGCTGTTGTTTGTGATCCTGAGTCATAGGGACCCAGCTGGTGTGTGTGTGTGTGGAACAGTCCTCAGGCTTTCTGTGTCAGGGAGCATTGTAGGCCAGTATGGTGATTTGACAAGGCTGACTTTGTCAGGCAATTTTCTTTCCTATTGACTGAGAAGAGTGTGTGTGTGAGTGTATTTATGTGTGTTAATGAAGACTACCCACCACAGTGTGCCACACACGTAACCGTCAGACATGCAACACACACACACACACACACACACACACACACACACACACACAGTCAGAACTGCTGGTTGCCTGGGCATGTGGTTCTCCTTACTGACAGCACAGATGTCTAATCCAGAATGCTACTGTGTGTGTGTGTGTTTGTGTGTGTGTGTGTGGCTCCCTCTATCTGTGTGTGTGTGTGTGTGTGTGTGTGTGTGTGTGTGTTTTAAGCATGTGTACACTGGCACGTGGACTATGAAAGAAAGAATCCCCTGACTCCAATAATATGGGCCCAGCGGTATTAAAGTAGGTGTGGTCTTGCCCTGTCACTCATCGCCAAAGAGACACTTTCATGTGACTCACTCATCAAGTGCCAGATATAGCCAAACCCTGAGCTGTGTGTGTGTTGGCACAGAATCAGAGTTTTGTTTTGCTAACACTCAGCGACTGCCGTCTTCATTTAAGCCCTTCTTTAGTGTCTTAAAGTGATCCCCTCTCATTGGAGTGAAATATCTGAGGCTTGGTCAGTTCTTATCCTGCGCTCTCTCTCTTTGTGCCACCCTCTCTTATGAGGCTCGGTCATCTCTTACCCAGCGCTCTCTCGCTCTTTGTGCCACCCTCTCTTATGAGGCTCGGTCATCTCTTACCCAGCGCTCTCTCGCTCTTTGTGCCACCCTCTCTTATGAGGCTCGGTCATCTCTTACCCAGCGCTCTCTCGCTCTTTGTGCCACCCTCTCTTCTGTGCCACGGTCAGTTCTTACCCAGCGCTCTCTCTCTCTTTGTGCCACCCTCTCTTCTGTGCCACGGTCAGTTCTTACCCAGCGCTCTCTCTCTCTTTGTGCCACCCTCTCTCTCTCTTTGTGCCACCGTCTCTTCTGAGGCTCTTTTGTTTTATTGGGCTTTAGACGCTTTATTAGTGGGGCCTTGATGGTCTGCCAGATTGGGTGTTTGGTATTTGTGAAGGGGCGTCTGAATGGCAGATAGAACTGCTCTTTTGGGAAACCTTTCATTTTTATAGACAGGCTCATGTGTTCTCATTCTCTTTTCCAATGAATGTGTGTGTGTGTGTGTGTGTGTGTGTGTGTGTGTGTGTGTGTGTGTGTGTGTGTGTGTGTGTGTGTTGGAGAGAGAGACACAGTGAGTGCATGCATTCTCATACTCATCTCTCTCACACACACACACACACACACACACACAGATCAGAAAGTCACTCTGCCCTGTGCACTTATCCGTCCTCTCCTCTGTCTACAGGGTCCCTGATGAACGGTCAGTTGAACGGGTCAGGAGCGAAGGGTGGCTACAAGGCTGACGGCTCCCGTGACCCCAATGCTGAGGAAGGCCCTGCTAAGAAGAGGTGAGCCAACCCTCTGTATACATACATATTTTCTCTCTCTGTGTCTCTCGCTCTCTCTTTTTATTTTCTCTCGCTCTCTCTCTGGTCTCTTGAGCAGACTTGAGCAGCCCCAAGGATGATGTGTATAGAGAGGTGTGTGTGTGTGTGTGTGTGTGTGTCCCATCCCCGACCAGTGATCCTGCAGTAACTCTGATGCTTTCGGGGGATTGTGTCTCATTATTGTGAAGAACTTTGACTAACGATGCAGGCTCATTACTGCCATAACGACATACGGCAGCATCAACAATAAAAGAGTAAATAGTGCCTGCACTTCTTCCTGAAGGGCACTGCTGATTTGACCAATGTTATTTCCTCAAATGGAATTGCTGTGTTAGTCAGTTTTAATTAGCCATTTCAAATGTATAACCGTTTATATTAAAAGATTTAAGCATTCATATCAATTCTGCTGTTGTTCCATTATGATGGGGTAGAGAGTCATGTGTCAAATTTCAGAGTTTATCCCAGAGGTGTATTCATCCGAGGTGTTGATGAATCTCTTCTAATAGTTTTTTCTTTTCATTTTTGGCATGATTACATCCTTGTGTGATGTCTTTGCATTTGGACATTATGAGTCAGTATTATCCAGCAATGGTCTCTGGCCGTGTGTGTGTGTGTGTGTGTGTGTGTGTGTGTGAGAAAGCTCTGTTTGTTTAGCTAATGAGTAGACAGTGGGCAGGTCCTGGGCAGAGAGCTGTGCGATATGAAGATCTCACATCCATCACCAGCTAGAACGCCACCTCTCCCTCCCTCCCTCTGCAAACACACACACTGTTTGCTCCATATTTCCACAGAATATTCATGTGCACATATTTTACACCAGTGTAAATAACAAGCCTTTTCTATAGTCCTTTTTGCTCACGCATTCTGGCATTCTCCTCTCTCCTCTGCTCAAACACAGCCACAGTAATCACTCCAGGCCAGCACGCTCTCCAGTCTTCCTCAGTCCACAGGCAATCAGGGGATTATTCTGGAAGGATTTTTGGTTCTGATGGCCTGTTTATGTCCTTTTCTCTCTCTGGGTCTGAGAGTGACATGAGGCAGTGTAAAGTGTCCCGTGACGTGACGTGCACACACTCAGCTGTTTTTCCCTGCCAGAGTGGATGGCGCAGTCTAGTTCTCTTCCATCCCATCCAGAGTTGGACTGTGAATTTATAGTTCTCCAGAATCAGACTCTCAACTGTAAAAGTTATTTTAGTTCTCCAGAATCAGATTCACTCAACTGTAAAAGTTCTTTTCCTCACTCCAATGCTAAACTTTTCTACAGTCATGGTTCGAGGGTTTAGCCACATTTGTAGACCAAATGTCATGTCAAATTCCCTTTGCTCTCCCTCTCCCTGCGTGTGAGAGGATAGCCTCGATAGGACAGGACCAGGCCTCACACTTTAACCCATGGCAAACCCCAACAACAGATGTCCACATTAACCCTGTCCTCTTAAAGCCATTCACCTGTGTGTGTGTGTGTGTGTGTGTGTCTTTGTGTCTTTGTGTCTTTGTGTCTGTGTGTCTGTGTCTGTGTGTGTGTCTGTGTGTGTGTCTGTGTGTGTGTGTGTGTTTGTGTGTGTGTGTGCGTGTGGCACTAGTCTTGGCTATATGTAATCCCTGATCGCTAACCTCTAATCAGAGCCCCACCTACTTACCCCATAATTATAAGCCATTGCCATGGCAACAGCCATGCAGAGGAAAGGTGTGAAAGGAAAAGAAGGCAGGAGAAGAGCTATGAGAGGGAGAGAGGCAATGCTTAAAACAGTTTGTCAACACTCTTTGTGTGTGTGTGTGTGTGTGTGTGTGTGTGTGTGTGTGTGTGTGTGTGTGTGTGTGTGTGTGTGTGTGTGTGTGTGTGTGTGTGTGTGTGTGTGTGTGTGTGTGTGTGTGTGTGTGTGTGTGTGTGTGTGTGTGTGCGTGCGTGCGTGCGTGCGTGCGTGCGTGCGTGCGTGCGTGCGTGCGTGTGTGTGTGTGTCCGTGGGCACTTAGAGCTCTCAGCTTTTCATCATCTTTTCATAGAAGATGTGATCATTAAAGGCTGCTCATAGTGTCACTGCATACTGCTAATGCAAGTGTGTGTGTGTGTGTGTGTGTGTGTGAGAAAGTAGGTAAGAAAGACGGGGGAGGACAACTCTTTGGCCCTGGCATCTGTTGACTACTCTAAGCGGCAGAAAGAGGGTGATTAAGGAGGTGCCAACACTTCCCCACCTGGCACTGCCTAAACAAGAGAAGTGGGAGCGAGGGATCAACCCCAAAAGAGAGAGGGGGGGGGGGGATGAAAGACAGAGAGCATGAAGGGGCTCATGAGAGGAGGGGGTGGCAGCACGCAGGTGTCTGGGCGGATTGCCTGCTGGGTCTGGGAACCGGGCGCAGGTTGGCAGAGTGGCAGGGAGGCACTCCCTTCAAGAGGAGTTTGGGAGGAGAGCTCTGTTTGCCTTCCCAGGGAGAGAGGCAGGGGAAGGGGAGAGCTGCAGACCTCTCTCCCCAGAAGGCAGGAGGGGTGGGGAGAGGAGGGGAGGAGATCAGGGTGGATAGGGGCTGCCCAAAGTCTCAGGCACTGGAAACCCAGGGGGACGTTTAGTCAGTTTTATAGACTTCAACCCAGTTCTGCTCTGCCCTGTTCACCGCTAAGTAAGAGTGCCAGTGTGTGCCAGTGGGGTGTTTGTTCACCAGGCCCTCTGTGTCAGTGCCAGCACTTTTGTTCCCATTTGGTGCCGCATCTCTTTGGCTGTCTGTGTGTGAGCGCATCAAAGAGTCAGCACTTTCACACACACTTTCATATGCCTTCGCCAGCCTCTCACCCATAGCTATACAGTGAACTTTCTATTAGGAAAATGTACGCACACACACACACACACACCTGCTCATACGGGCTCATAATGCTCCTATTGATTTCTGCTCTAGATTGGCCCGGCTGAATGCTTGTCTATTATGCACTCAGTCATAGCTTGGCTGTCGCTACACGCTGAGCATGCTAATCAGATTGGTATGAGCAGTCAGTACAGTCAGTGGCAGCGCTGTGTGTGTGTGTGTGTGTGTGTGTGTGTGTGTGTGTGTGTGTGTGTGTGTGTGGTCCTGACTCATCACTCATGAAAGGGCAACACTCCCAGGTGTAGCGTGAGAGAGGGGAGGCCACAGGTGTGCCCAGGTTAACCTGCCGTCTCCTGCCCTCCGCTGACTCATGCGGATGCCCGCCGTGCTTGTAGTAGCTGTGCGCTGAGCCCCAGGGCATTGTGGGCCAGGAGAGGATGGAGGGAATGCCATGACTCATCACACTCTGTTTACATTTCCATTACACTAGAGTCTTGCAGTCTATGCTTTGATCGATAGGATTTATTGTGCTGTTTCATTCATCATATAATTTATCACCTGATGCCTGGGTGTCAGAGGAATCCAGCTCTGCCCTCTGCTCTGTCAGAATGGGTTGGAACAGGTAGAGAATTCTGTATTGCTAGTGGTTTCATGGCCTAAATGGTCTAAGCCCAGACCTACGTGAAGACAGACAGTTCTCTTCCTACATGTGACTCTGCTTGCCTGTGGTACTTTGCCACTCTGTGCTTCTGTGAAATCAAGTGTGAGCGTGAAAAGGAAAACACTTTATTCACTGGGTCTTTTGAAATGTTAATTATGGGAGTTTGTCTGTGTCTTTGTGCCAGTGTAGTAACTGCAACACAGACTTAAAAGAAGTTGAATAGATGGTCTTCACCCTTTATTGACTTGTGTTTGTAAACTCGATCACTGTTTGGTTTGTGATTCTGCTTGTAAACTCGATCATTGTTTGGTTTGTGATTCTGTTTGTAAACTCGATCACTGTTTGGTTTGTGATTCTGTTTGTAAACTCGATCACTGTTTGGTTTGTGATTCTGTTTGTAAACTCGATCACTGTTTGGTTTTGATATTGTTTGTAAACTCAATCACTGTTTGGTTTTGATATTGTTTGTAAACTTGATCACTGTTTGGTTTGTGATTCTGTTTGTAAACTCGATCTCTGTCTGTCTGTCTGTCTGTCTGTCTTTCTGTCTGCCTCACCCCTAGAAAATCTGGCTGTTGCGTTGCTGTTGCTTGCTCTTTCTTCTGTCTTCTGATTCTTCCTCTCTTCCCCTCCGTCCTCTCAGCTGAGCGCTCTTTTCCTGCATTATGCAGTAGTGACGCTCAGCCTGCCCTTAATGAAATCATGTGCAGATTGGATTAAGTGTGAAGGCCATCTTGTAGGTGTCACTTAAACTGCACACACACACACACACGCACTATATACAGTGAATATTACAGTGTATATTATACACTAAAGATGGACAAGCTCATTGTAGTGACACACACTAGCCAGATAGCCTTCTGGTCTCCCTCTCTCTCACTTACACACACACACACACACACACACAAACTAACTAGCTACACACTCAACTCCTGCTTGAGTACTCGTTGGTTTCTAATTCCTTGTTCTTGCATTTTCCTGGTCTTGGTGTTGTTTCTGACATGCTGTATTTTAACTGGCCATACACAATGTCCCAAATAGTGGCTTAAATGGAAAGGATTTTCTAAAGGAGTTAAACATGTGGGTTTTTTAGCAGCAGGCATTAAAATGGCACCCGATCCTTTTCCTGCCGGAGGAAGCTTTTGTGTGTTTGTCTCCTTTTGCCCCTCTATGGCCCCAAGTCTTTGTGTCATTTGAGTAGTGTGTGTGTTTGTGTGTCTTTCTGTGTGTGTGTGTGTGTGTGTGTGTGTGTGTGTCTTTCGTTGTGTGTGTGTGTGTGTGTGTCTTTCTCTGTGTGTTTGTGTGTGTCTTTCTCTGTGTGTGTGTGTGTGTGTGTCTTTCTGTGTGTGTGTGTGTGTCTTTCTCTG
>NC_137923.1:36538746-36553746 GCF_963457725.1 Sprattus sprattus | reverse complement strand
CACACAGCAGGCATAGTAAACACGCAGGCAGGAGAGAGGCAGATGGACTATCATAGGGCATATAGTGTGACATCATAGGGCATATAGTGTGACATCATTGTGTGTCATCATAGGGCATATAGTGTGTCAGTGTGAAGTTTTGGTCAAGTGTTCATCACATGGGACTTTTTTCATCATTTTGGATCTAGCATGCTACAGCTGAAAAAGTTGAGCTCTAGGTGCCTGCAGTTCCCTCATCCTTCTTGTCCTCCTCAATCCATCCATCCATCCATCAATCTCCTGTTCCCTTTCTCCTCATCTGCCCATCTGCCCATGTGCCCATGTGCCCTGGGAGTGTGTGTGTGTGTGTGTGTGTGTGTTTGTGTGTGTCTGATCTATTCAGTATGCTGGCTTGCTGCTGAGACAAGGACCAACTCCCACAGCTCTGGAATGCTTTGGTGTGTGTGTGTGTGTGTGTGTGTGTGTGTGTGTGTGTGTGTGTGTGTGTGTGTGTGTGTGTGTGTGTGTGTGTGTGTGTGTGTGTTTGTGTGTGTGTGTGTGTGTGTGTGTGTGAGAGAGAGAGAGAGAGAGAGAGACAGTCGTGTGAGCTTAGGGGGTGGGTCAACCATATCATTCCCCCCTGGCGCTGGTGTGCTTTTGTGTTCAAGGACACCCCCCTTCCACCCATCCAACACACACCCAAGAGCCATGAACAAACACAAACCTAACTGAGAGGGGGTTCTGACCAGTGGACTGCTCCCTGCAACCCTCTGACACTCACAATGCAGAGAATCTGCAAATTCTCTCTCCCTTACACACACACACACTCTGATGACATTGACTTAGGTGTGAGACCTGTTCAGGGTTTTGGTGGGCTATTCCACATGCCCGCATCTTGAAATGAACATCAGATAGCCTAAGTGTTTCCTGAGAGAAATGGCTGTACTTTACTTTGCCTTTCTCTTTTTCTCTGTGTGAGTGAGTGTGAGTGTGAGTGTGACAGAGATCCTAAAACTAAATAAGCCTGCAGCTTTAATGTTGATTGTCTCTGTCTGGTAAGACATAAGCTAGTATCTGTAAAGCCAGGTTACAGGGAGATAACAAGAGTCTCTTGTTTTGCCATTCATATTATTGCTCCCTTCTCCTTCGTCTCGCCCTATCTCTCATTCTTCTCCTCCGTCTCGTTTCATCTCTCATTCTTCTCCTTCTTCTCGATTCATCTCTTATTATTCTCCTTCATCTCGTTTCATCTCTCATTCTTCTCCTCTGTCTCGTCCTGTCTCTCATTCTTCTCCTCCGTCTCTTTTCATCTCTCATTCTTCTCCTTCGTCTCGATTCATCTCTTATTATTCTCCTTCATCTCGTTTCATCTCTCATTCTTCTCCTCTGTCTCGTCCTGTCTCTCTTCTTCTTCGTCTCGTTTCATCTCTCATTCTCCTCCTTCGTCTTGTTTCATCTCTCATTCTCCTCCTTCGTCTCGTTTCATCTCTCATTCTTCTCCTTCGTCTCGATTCATCTCTTATTATTCTCCTTCATCTCGTTTCATCTCTCATTCTTCTCCTCTGTCTCGTCCTGTCTCTCATTCTTCTCCTCCGTCTCGTTTCATCTCTCATTCTTCTCTTTCGTCTCGATTCATCTCTTATTATTCTCCTTCATCTCGTTTCATCTCTCATTCTTCTCCTCTGTCTCGTCCTGTCTCTCTTCTTCTTCGTCTCGTTTCATCTCTCATTCTTCTCCTTCGTCTCGATTCATCTCTTATTATTCTCCTTCATCTCGTTTCATCTCTCATTCTCCTCCTTCGTCTCGTTTCATCTCTCATTTCATCTCTCATTCTCCTCCTTCGTCTCGTTTCATCTCTCATTCTTCTCCTTCGTCTCGATTCATCTCTTATTATTCTCCTTCATCTCGTTTCATCTCTCATTCTTCTCCTTTGTCTCGATTCATCTCTTATTATTCTCCTTCATCTCGTTTCATCTCTCATTCTTCTCCTCTGTCTCGTCCTGTCTCTCTTCTTCTTCGTCTCGTTTCATCTCTCATTCTTCTCCTTCGTCTCGATTCATCTCTTATTATTCTCCTTCATCTCGTTTCATCTCTCATTCTCCTCCTTCGTCTCGTTTCATCTCTCATTTCATCTCTCATTCTCCTCCTTCGTCTCGTTTCATCTCTCATTCTTCTCCTTCGTCTCGATTCATCTCTTATTATTCTCCTTCATCTCGTTTCATCTCTCATTCTTCTCCTCTGTCTCGTCCTGTCTCTCATTCTTCTCCTCCGTCTCGTTTCATCTCTCATTCTTCTCTTTCGTCTCGATTCATCTCTTATTATTCTCCTTCATCTCGTTTCATCTCTCATTCTTCTCCTCTGTCTCGTCCTGTCTCTCTTCTTCTTCGTCTCGTTTCATCTCTCATTCTTCTCCTTCGTCTCGATTCATCTCTTATTATTCTCCTTCATCTCGTTTCATCTCTCATTCTCCTCCTTCGTCTCGTTTCATCTCTCATTTCATCTCTCATTCTCCTCCTTCGTCTCGTTTCATCTCTCATTCTTCTCCTTTGTCTCGATTCATCTCTTATTATTCTCCTTCATCTCGTTTCATCTCTCATTCTTCTCCTCTGTCTCGTCCTGTCTCTCTTCTTCTTCGTCCGTTTCATCTCTCATTTCATCTCATTCTTCTCCTTCGTCTCACTCTGTCTCTTTCCTGTGCCTGACCGTACAGTTAGCCTCAGGATCCAGCCAGTGTTTCACTCAATGCAAGAAGACCTTTTGTCTTCTACCAGCAAACAACCTGAAGGCTAATCGATAACACTACAGACACACACACACACACACACACACACACACACACACACACACACACACACACACACACACACACACACTCTCATTGTGATTGTGTAATAATGGATTGATGGCTCAATGTGAGTATATTAGATTAGAATGAAAGTGAGGATGCATGTCAGGTGATCCCTGTGTGGTCGTAGGTGTGGATGGACTCGGCTGTCCTCTGACCCTTCACTGCTCCCCTCCCTGCCCAGTCAAGAGGCTTCACCCTCAAGGGCAATATGTCTCTAAGACTGAGAGAGACTAAGGACAGCAAGAGAAATGAGTGGGAAAGAGAGAGGAAGATGTGGAGAAATAGATAGGAGAGGAGTACAATAGAAATGGATGGAAAGGAGAGCGGTAGAGAGACTGTGTGAGTGAAATGGATGGAAAGGAGAGCGGTAGAGAGACTGCGTGAGTGAAATGGATGGAAAGGAGAGCGGTAGAGAGACTGCGTGAGTGAAATGGATGGAAAGGAGAGCGGTAGAGAGACTGCGTGAGTGAAATGGATGGAAAGGAGAGCGGTAGAGAGACTGCGTGAGTGAAATGGATGGAAAGGAGAGCGGTAGAGAGACTGCGTGAGTGAAATGGATGGAAAGGAGAGCGGTAGAGAGACTGCGTGAGTGAAATGGATGGAAAGGAGAGCGGTAGAGAGACTGCGTGAGTGAAATGGATGGAAAGGAGAGCGGTAGAGAGACTGCGTGAGTGAAATGGATGGAAAGGAGAGCGGTAGAGAGACTGCGTGAGTGAAATGGATGGAAAGGAGAGCGGTAGAGAGACTGCGTGAGTGAAATGGATGGAAAGGAGAGCGGTAGAGAGACTGCGTGAGTGAAATGGATGGAAAGGAGAGCGGTAGAGAGACTGTGTGAGTGAAATGGATGGAAAGGAGAGCGGTAGAGAGACTGTGTGAGTGAAATGGATGGAAAGGAGAGCGGTAGAGAGACTGTGTGAGTGAAATGGATGGAAAGGAGAGCGGTAGAGAGACTGCGTGAGTGAAATGGATGGAAAGGAGAGCGGTAGAGAGACTGCGTGAGTGAAATGGATGGAAAGGAGAGCGGTAGAGAGACTGCGTGAGTGAAATGGATGGAAAGGAGAGCGGTAGAGAGACTGTGTGAGTGAAATGGATGGAAAGGAGAGCGGTAGAGAGACTGCGTGAGTGGATGGAAAGGAGAGCGGTAGAGAGACTGTGTGAGTGAAATGGATGGAAAGGAGAGCGGTAGAGAGACTGTGTGAGTGAAATGGATGGAAAGGAGAGCGGTAGAGAGACTGTGTGAGTGAAATGGATGGAAAGGAGAGCGGTAGAGAGACTGTGTGAGTGAAATGGATGGAAAGGAGAGCGGTAGAGAGACTGTGTGAGTGAAATGGATGGAAAGGAGAGCGGTAGAGAGACTGCGTGAGTGAAATGGATGGAAAGGAGAGCGGTAGAGAGACTGTGTGAGTGAAATGGATGGAAAGGAGAGCGGTAGAGAGACTGTGTGAGTGAAATGGATGGAAAGGAGAGCGGTAGAGAGACTGTGTGAGTGAAATGGATGGAAAGGAGAGCGGTAGAGAGACTGCGTGAGTGAAATGGATGGAAAGGAGAGCGGTAGAGAGACTGCGTGAGTGAAATGGATGGAAAGGAGAGCGGTAGAGAGACTGTGTGAGTGAAATGGATGGAAAGGAGAGCGGTAGAGAGACTGCGTGAGTGGATGGAAAGGAGAGCGGTAGAGAGACTGTGTGAGTGAAATGGATGGAAAGGAGAGCGGTAGAGAGACTGCGTGAGTGGATGGAAAGGAGAGCGGTAGAGAGACTGTGTGAGTGAAATGGATGGAAAGGAGAGCGGTAGAGAGACTGCGTGAGTGAAATGGATGGAAAGGAGAGCGGTAGAGAGACTGCGTGAGTGAAATGGATGGAAAGGAGAGCGGTAGAGAGACTGCGTGAGTGGATGGAAAGGAGAGCGGTAGAGAGACTGTGTGAGTGAAATGGATGGAAAGGAGAGCGGTAGAGAGACTGCGTGAGTGAAATGGATGGAAAGGAGAGCGGTAGAGATACTGCGTATTCTACTAGTGCAGACCTTGTGCTGTGATCCCCCTGAGTGTGTGAGTATGTGTTGCATTATCATGCTAAGCTAGCAGCTCCACTCAGCTGCTTGAATTATTTCTCCTGATTGATGATGATGCCAATGCCTCCCACCAGGCCTGTCTTTGCTTCTCTTTGTGTTCCTTTCAGTCTTATGCCCAGCACTCCCTTACACACACACACACACACACACACACACACACACATACAGCACTCTTTTACACACACAAACACACACACATACTCTCATACAGGAATACACATGTGCTCTGCCATTAATTCACACACACACACACATAGTCACACACAGAGTCAGAACCTAGCGTGTGCTCTACTCCACCAGGGCCTACTGAAGTGATCTGAGCTCATTGTGTTGATCAGGACTGAATTATGCATGCCTGTCTCTGTGAAGAGCCCATTGTGTGAGGCCCTATCTGGGCCCGTACAGGGCGCTCAGGCCTCAGAGCTCCATGGCGCTATTGTGTGTGTCCCTCCCCTGGTTAGTGAGCCCTGGGAGGGGATGCAGAGCCAGCACGGAGCCAGTCACATGCCCACACCCCTGCCCCCCCCTCCACCCCCACCCCCCTCCACCCACTCTTATTTACAGCTGATCCTTTTTTTAATCGGGAGGAGCGGAGAGCAGGTGTGGATCAGGAAGCCTCTCTCTTTCACTTTTGTATTAACGTACGGATTCTCCATGCAGAGGCAGATAATGTCCTGTGTCTGTCATTGTTCATTATCTATCTAGGTGCGCGCATGCGTGAGTGTGTGCGTGTGCATGTGTAGTGTAGGTGATCGGGTCTTGATGATGTGGTTTTAACTGACCAAGCTGGGTTGTTCATGTGAGGAGGGATGCTCTCGTGGGCCACTGTTATCACCTGCTGTGGGTAAACATGACACACATACACACACAGGCCCACAGGGGTAGAGCAGGGGTCTGGTCCTCAGCCCCAGTCTTGGTCTGGAGGCCCACAGGGATAGAGGAGGGGGTCTGGTCTGGTCCTCAGTCTTGGTCTGGCGTCCTCATGTTTGTTTGCCTTCACATTTGCTGCCAATAGGCGGCTGTGGTCTGTGTTTATGTTTGCTTGATGTGCTGAGAGATTGAGGTTCACTTGCAGAATTAGTTTGCTTCTCGCCAGGCCGTGGTTGTGGATATTGTTCTGAGTCACGCTCACCAGAACAGTCACGCTCACCAGAACAAAGCCCCGGCAGGCCCCACCATGCTTGCTCCGTGACCATGCCTGCTCCGTGTCTGTGTTTAGCTCCTGCTCAGCCATAGGCAGGAATAGCAGAGCCGTGGGCCTCCGCATGCAGGAGTGGCTGGGCAGGAGCCTCTTCCACTGCGCCGTCTAGACAGAGCCTTTGAACTGTGGGCACACTAATGGTTTTATGGCCTGTTCTGTTCTCTGGTCCCTGACCAAAGAGTCTCAGAGAGGCCTTCACTCCCCCTTAAAGAAGGCAAAAACACACTGTCACCCCTCTCCTCCTTCAAACATGCTGTGGTTCTTGTTCTTGTTCTCTGTGTGGTCATTACCAGTAGAACACCCTTGCTCTCAGCAGCCAGTCTCTCATTGCCTCAGACCTGCTGGACATTTGCTCTTCATCTGATTCCTCTATTTATGTCACTGTCAGTTTATTTTGGGTCCTGCCATAAATAGCGGGAGCACAAGACAAGCCAAAGTGCTGTGGGGAAGGCTGCTCCTCCGTCTGAAGCTCTCCAGCAGATGGGTGGAGTGTGTGTGGACTCAAAGCTCAGGATGACCGATAACTCTTGGTCCATTTGTTCAATTAGAGAAGGCTTCTGTTGGAGAGGCCTGACCGCTGTCAACAGGATGTGGATTGCTTTTGCTGGGGCTGGCATAGCCCCTGGTGTGGACCCCAGTCAGCTTCTGTGAACCAACATCCTGTGTCCGTGTGTCCGTGTGTCCGTGTGTGTGTGTGTGTCTGTGTGTGTGTGTGTGTGTGTGTGTGTGTCTGTGTGTGTGTGTGTGTGTGTGTGTGTGTGTGTCTGTGATCTGTCTCAGGGGCTGGTCATCATGTGCTATGAAGCAGCCTGCTCCCCCACTCTGCTGGTGCGTGTGTGGATAATGCACTGTGCTCTGTGGAAGGCCTCTTGGCTGAGATTGGACCATTAGGCTTCTCACAGGAGAATTGATGCGGGTCCACTGAGCTCACGTTCACGCTCGTGTTTGTCTCTGTGACCACGCAGTTGGGACCCTTCATATTTTGTGATTCGGTATTTAAGTCACGCTTTGCTGAAATTGTGGAAGCTCAGACAAGTATTATACCCCAGTTCATTGCATTAACAAAAAGTGAGGAGGAGAGGCAGGCAGGAAGGAGAGGAGAGATGGAGAGAAAAAAAAGGAGAGAAGAGAGGGACAGCATGTCTGCAGTGAAATGGCAGCGCTGTGAATTGATTAGCGATGCTGTCTCTGTGTGTCAGCTCTGTTATGATTGCTGGGGAATATCGGCAACAGATAGTGTGTGTGTGTGTGTGTGTGTGTGTGTGTGTGTGTGTGTGTGTGTGTACACACAAGTCTGTGTGTGTTGTCTCTCTCTCTCTCCTGGGTGCATTTGGCTTGGTGCCAGCAAGAGAGATGGATCTGGAATGCCTCAGAAATGATGACATGATGAGGAAATGAAAAGGTTTGATGTGCGCTCTAGAGGAATGTGGTGTGTGTGTGTGTAGGGTTTCACAGTTGGACCCACCAAATCCAGCTCTCTTTCTCTCCAGAGCTCTGTGTGTGTGTGTGTGTGTGTGTGTGTGTGTGTGTGTGTGTGTGTGTGTGTGTGTGTGTGTGTGTGTGTCTTTCTCTCCAGAGGTGTCGGTTTCTTACGGTTTGTGTGTGTGCGTCTTTCTCTCCAGAGCTGTCTTTTCCCTCATGGTGTTTGTGTCTGTCTTTCTCTCCAGAGCTGTCTGTTCCTTACTGTGTGTGTGTGTGCGCGTGTCTTTCTGTTCCCCTCGGTGGAATTGTAGACAGTGGGAGAGAAGAAACAAATCATGCTGAAAGGAGAATCAGCTTTTTGAGAGAAGGAGAGAGAAAGAGGGAGGGAGGGAGATCTGAAGAGAATAAGAAAGGCAGGGAGAGAGTGAGGGAATAGAGACGCTTGGCCTTGAAGTCAGACGTAGATGCTTTGTCCTTCTCTCCCCTCAGCTGTCAGGCGTGTGTGCTAGAGGTCTGACCCATTTAATGGAGATCTTAATTACATTTAGATCTGCCACAGGACTCAGCCAGCTGAGGGTTTGAATAACGCAACGCCTTTTGGACTCTCACATACAGTACCTTGCGTAAGTATTCACCCCCTTGGATGTTTTACCCTTTTATGGCTTTTATAAATCAGTCATGGTCAATATAAGTTGGCTTTTTGGACAAAAAAATTCACAAAATAGCTCTCTTTAATGTCAAAGTGAAAATATATTTCTACACAGTTATGTAAATTAAATACAAATATGTAATGAAAATAAGTGATTGCATAAGTATTCACCCCCTTTATCACCCCCTTTATATAGACTGACCTAATTCAACAGAGGTCCAGCCAATTGGTGCTAGAAGTCTCACAATTAGTGATATGGGGATCAGTGTGCAGTAAATGTGTCTCAAGTGATTGTAGTATAACGACACCTGTGTCTGGAAGGTCTATTCACTGGTCAGTATTCAGTAATCAGTATTCCTGGCTACTGTTACAACATGAAGACCACAGATCACCCTAAGAAACTCAGAGAAAAGGTTATTGAAAAGTACAGGTCAGGGGAAGGATACAAAAAAATGTCCAAGGCACTTAACATCCCCTGAAATTCTGTTCAATCCATCATCAAGAAATGGAAGGAATATGGCACATGTGTAAATCTGCCTAGATCAGGCCGTCCTTACAAACTGAGTGACCATGCAAGAAGGAAACTAGTAAGAGAGGCCACCAAGACACCTATGACTACTCTGAAGAAGTTTCAAGCTTCAGCAGCTGGTATGGGAGAGACTCTGCATACCACCACTGTTGCCTTGGTTCTTCACCAATCAAAGCTTCATTGAAGAGAGCCACTGTTGAAAAAATGCTCCACTTTGGTCTCATCAAACCACAGAACCTTCTTCCACTTGACCATGGAGACTTCCACATGCCTTTTGGCGAACTGTAGTCGATCCTTTTTTTCAACAGTGGCTCTCTTCCATAAAGCTTAGATTGGTGAAGAACCAAGGCAACAGTGGTGGTATGCAGAGTTTCTCCAATCTCAACTGCTGAAGCTTGAAACTTCTTCAGAGTAGTCATAGGTCTATTGGTGGCCTATCTTACTAGTCTCCTTCTTGAACGGCCCCTCAGTTTGTGAGGACGGCCTGATCTAGGCAGATTTACACATGTGCCACAATCCATCCATTTCTTGATGATGGATTTAACAGAATTCCAGGGGATGTTTAGTGCCTTGGACATTTTTTTGTATCCTTCCCCTGACTTATACTTTTCAACAACCTTTTCTCTGAGTTGCTTAGAGTGATCTTGGGTCTTAATGGTTTAACAATAGCCAGTAATACTGATTACTGAATACTGACCAGTGAATGGACCTTCCAGACACAGGTGTCGTTATACTACAATCACTTGAGACACATTCACTGTACACTGACCCCTATTACACAAATTGTGAGACTTCTAGCACCAATTGGCTGGACCTCTGTTGAATTAGGTCAGTCTATATAAAGGGGGTGAATACTTATGCAAGCACTTATTTTCATTACATATTTGTATTTAATTTACATAACTGTGTAGAAATATATTTTCACTTTGACATTAAAGAGAGCTATTTTGTGAATTTTTTTTGTCCAAAAAGCCAACTTATATTGACCATGACTGATTTATAAAAGCCATAAAAGGGTAAAACATCCAAGGGGGTGAATACTTACGCAAGGTACTGTAAGTTTACTCGAGAAGATAACAAATGTTTGCAAGAAGAATGCATTCATTCCCTTCTCCTGTTGGAGAAGGAGATGGGCAGCATTGCACTGTTGCATCCATCTTGATCCACACGCTCTGTCTTCATGCCTGTTCATGGCTGGGCTTGGGGTGCTACAGTGTCACGTCCGCCCTGAGCCGCTGGTCTCTTACCACAAACACACATACTTACACACACACACTGACTAAGTTAGTCATGGAGACGGACTGGACCACAGCCAAACTCTCACCACCACCAGGAAAAATTAAGGAGGCACAATGTATGTGCTCAGTGTTCATATTCAGACTTTTGACATTTCTGAGTGAATGTGTGTTTGTGTGTGTGTGTGTCTGACTGGTTATGCCTTATTATTGAGGTACATGAACCCAAGCACCAACCATCCCACACGTTCCTGAGATACATGCCATTGCTTCATATCATGTAGCTTTGGGTCAAGCAGACATCAGAATGATGTGTGATATGCAGTGGTGAGGCCAAAGAAAGCCTGTGTGTGTGTCTGTGTGCATATATGCCTGTGTGTGTGTGTCTGTGTCATATATGCCTGTGTGTGTGTGTCTGTCATATGTGGTGTGTGTGTGTGTCTGTGTCATATATGCGGTGTGCGGTGATCTAACCTCATGTATTGTGTGTGTGTCTGTGTCATATATGCGGTGTGCGGTGATCTAACCATATGTATTGTGCTCCCCAGGCCACGCCTCCAGGCACAGAGGAAGTTCGCCCAGTCTCAGCCAAACTCTCCGAGCACCACCCCCATCAAGATGGCCGAAGCCTCCCTGCCCACCCCCATCAAGATGGCCGACGCCTCCCTGCCCACCCCCTCAGCGCCGATCACGGACCTCTCCCGCCGCAAACCCAAGACGGAGGACTTCCTCACCTTTTTATGTCTGCGAGGTACAGTCACTGTGCTTACCCTTCCCTCCCTTTCCATTTCATTCCAGCCATTTGACTTCAGGTTCCTTCATCAGGGCCAGGTTTCCACCCTGCCTTACCGCAGCTCTATGCCAGGCCTCCTGCCCTAACCGCAGCTCTATGCCAGGCCTCCTGCCCTAACCGCAGCTCTATGCCAGGCCTCCTGCCCTAACCGCAGCTCTATGCCAGGCCTCCTGCCCTAACCAACGCTCTATGCCAGGCCTCCTGCCCTAACCAACGCTCTATGCCAGGCCTCCTGCCCTAACCGCAGCTCTATGCCAAGCCTCCATACTGCCCATGCTCTAACCACAGCTCTATGCCAGGCCTACTGCCCTAACCGACGCTCTATGCCAGGCCTCCTGCCCTAACCGCAGCTCTATGCCAGGCCTCCTGCCCTGACCACAGCTCTATGCCAGGCCTCTTGCCCTAACCGCAGCTCTATGCCAGGCCTCCATCCTGCCCATGCTCTAACCGCAGCTCTATGCCAGGCCTCCTGCCCTAACCGCAGCTCTATGCCAAGCCTCCATACTGCCCATGCTCTAACCACAGCTCTATGCCAGGCCTACTGCCCTAACCGACGCTCTATGCCAGGCCTACTGCCCTAACCGACGCTCTATGCCAGGCCTCCTGCCCTAACCGCAGCTCTATGCCAGGCCTCCTGCCCTGACCACAGCTCTATGCCAGGCCTCTTGCCCTAACCGCAGCTCTATGCCAGGCCTCCATCCTGCCCATGCTCTAACCGCAGCTCTATGCCAGGCCTCCTGCCCTAACCGCAGCTCTATGCCAGGCCTCCTGCCCTAGCCGCAGCTCTATGCCAGGCATCCTGCCCTAACCGCAGCTCTATGCCAGGCCTCCTGCCCTAACCGCAGCTCTATGCAAGGCATCCTGCCCTAACTGCAGCTCTATGCAAGGTAGGGGTGGGAATCTCTTGGCACCTCACGATTCGATTCGAAATAAATTCAGAGGTCAACGATTCGATTTTAAATCGATTATCGTAATAAAAAAAAAACTTCATAATCGATTTTGTAATAAAAAAAGTTCATAATCGATTTTGTGATTAAATTATCGATTATGAACTTTTCTGAATCGAGAGAGAATCGTTTTAGACAGAATCGAGAAAAATCGAATAATCGATTTTTTCCCCCACCCCTAATGTAAGGCATCCTGCCCATGCCCAGCTAAAAACCTCCACGTAAGAGGTGCATGCAGAGACCTCTCCACCACCATCAACCAGCAAAACATCTGACCAAGGACACAGAACTATTAGGTGATATTGAGTGCTCAGCTCCTGGATGGAACTAAGACATGACAGGCATCTGTAGACAGCCAGGGCAGAGCAGAGCTGGGCAGAGCTGCACATCGTACATCATACTATGACCCTCTGTCTCTCTTATGCACTCAAATGCAAACACACTTTTAGGGTACAACCTTGAAATGACCCACAAAATAGCAAAATGAGGCCACTTTCTCTTCCAATTACAAAAACATGCCATGAGAATAGCCACATACGTCTGTCTGTCTCTGTCTGTCTGTCTGTCTGTCTGTCTGTCTCTCTCTCTTTCTGTCTTTCTCTCTCTTACCTTTCCTCTGCATGTTTTTTCTCATCTCATCCCTGTGTATTCAGTAAGCATACGTAAGTGTGTCTATTGTCTAGAGTGTGTAAGATTTTAATAGATGGAAAGATTTGTTCAGGAGCTGGTAACTGTTCTCTTTTGAAGCCTCAGGGAGGGTTATTAATGCCACAAAGGGTTTAACAGATGGAGTTGGAGACGTGTCAGGGAGTCTAATATGTGTGCACTCCTGTATCACGACCAGAACAGGAGAAAACCATGGAATGAGGCAAACTTAAATGAGCCTTCTAGCCACATTTCCCAAACCTGAAGTGTGCCGTGATGCCCCTAATCATTCATGTTTATGGGTTGGCATGTGTGAGCCTGGTGTCTACCTCTCCAGTGCTGATGTGTTCACTGACACAGCCTGCTACAATGAATTAGATACACATGAGCTATATCAAAGAAAGCTATAATAGGAATTTAAAACTTCCATTAACCCATAGCTATGAACTGGAGTCAATGTTAGAGGTGTGCGTGTGTGTGTGCGTGTGTGTGTGCGTGTGCGTGTGCGTGTGCGTGTGTGTGTGTGTGGCCACTTTACAGCAGTTTATTTTTTTCGCATTTGGTCACCATAGCAGTGGGCCACACCCTACTTACTGGCCATGGCAATGCTATTTTTAGATTACCACGGGGGGGGGGGGGGTTCCCCAGGTACTACTTGTATGCTGTTTATGCTTAAGTGTATCAGTGGCTCAAGACGGGGTGTGTGTGTGTGTGTGTGTGTGTGTGTGTGTGAGTGACTGTGTGTCTGCTGTGTGTGTGCTGTGTGTGTGCTGTTTGTGTGTGTTCCCAGTAGTTCTCAGCATGTTTGCTGTTTATGCTTAGGTGGATCAGTGGCTCAATAAGGACTTTACTGTGACATTGTGATGAATGTGCAGTGTGGAGTCTGCCCAGCGTGAGTTTAGAATCTGTCTACAGCTATGGACACTACCTATTCAAATGGGATTTCAACAGTACAATTACAGAAATACTAGGATATCCAAGCATGGAGTGATATAGATTTTCTCTCTTGGGAAAGATGTGTGTCTGATGCAATCTGGAGCAATGTGTGACAGACACACACACACACACACGGGAATTAGAGTGTAATGTTTCAGCTCGGTGTTTATGCCTTACAGGCCTGCCTAAATCCCCTTTATGATGACTGTTTATGTCCGTGGAGAAATGAATTTGGAATCTCTCCAGCGTGTGTGTGTGTGTGTGTGTGTTTGTGTGTGTGTGTGTGTGTGGCCATACGTCTTTGTGTGTGTGCATGTGTTTGTGTGTAACAGTTTTCAGCTTGCCTCATGTTACTGCCAGGGAGACCAAATCGGGAATGCTATCTGGACACACAGACACACAGGTCGTTGTTGGCCAGAGCAATGACATACTATCCCTGTTTTGGTCTTATCACTTCTCAGGAGCACTCCCTAAGCACACACACACACACACAGACAGCGACGGCGCTACACCGGGGCTAAGGGGTGCTATAGCCCCGGCAAAAAAATGTGTAGCCCCAGTTAAGCCCCTCTAGCATTTAAGCACTGTTTTGCAAATGTCGAGGATGATTTGAGAAATGTACCAAGGCGACTGAGAAAAACTATAAAGGTTCATACGTAACGTATGCATTCTGTTCCAATACAATCCATGCTTGCGTGTTTGTACTGCGCCTGTACCCCGTTTGCCCTGTGCTGTGTGTGTGTGTGTGTGTGAGAGAGAGAGGGGACAAGAGGGGGGAGTAGGCCGTAAGGTGAACACTGTTTTCGTTTCAACCCGTTCCACTGTCTGGCATCTACACAATCTTTAGCTCATAAAAAAGAACGAGTCCTGCTAACCTACCAAAAAAAAGTTCGTCGCTGAAGTTCCAGTCGATTCATGTCGATACATCTTTGTTTTATGCAGAACTAGAGTCTTCAGAGCTTAATACGATTCTGGATGTCCAGAAGATCCAGAAGATCATGGACTCATTTGCACTTAACCACAGCAACAGACGCATTGTCCTAGCCTACTGTAAAACAACTCTGGTGATTTTTTTTTTGTTTGTTTTTAATCATTCAAACAAGCTGTTCGCACTTCAGGCGCATGGTCGCTGTCCGGAGCTGAACCTTTGCACGCACGTGAAACATTTCCGCCATTGCCGCTTGTATTACATTCTCGTGCTGTGTATCATAGCTGCTTTTATTGGAAAAAAAACAAGAACCTCTTAATAAAGTAAGTGACGTCATGAAAATAAATTATTTTCTTAGCTACCCCACGTATCGGTCAAGCCCCCCCTTAGCACCGGGAGAGAAAAAATCCTGCCGCCGTGCATGCACACAGACACACTCTCACCCTCACACTCGCCAACTGACTCTCTTTTTCTCGCCAACATATACTCAGAATCTCTGATATAACCTGATAAACTAGTCAATGAGTCACTGTTGCAAAGACCTGTATTATAGAAGTTCCTGATGTAGGTGTGTGTGTATAGGGATGGGGGGCTTTTATGTCTGTCAGTTAATATTATTTGTTTGTAAAATCAACTCATTGCCCCTCTTCTCACTCACTCACTCCCACTCACTCACTCCCACTCACTCACTCCCACTCACTCACTCCACCTCACTCACTCCACCTCACTCACTCCACCTCACTCACTCCACCTCACTCACCTCACTCACTCACTTCACTCACTCCACCTCACTCACTCACTCCACCTCACTCACTCCACCT
>NC_137923.1:36526246-36533746 GCF_963457725.1 Sprattus sprattus | reverse complement strand
TCTCCTGTCAGGTGTGAGTGTAGCCACTGTTCTCCCGTGCTGCCTGGGGAAGCTCATGTTTATGGATCAGCCATGTTGCTGCTCCCATGTGGTGAATGATGGTGGCCAAAGCCACAGCACAGCATAGCACACAGGCACAGGCAGAGCAGAGCGCTGCACCCTAGAGGTGCGTGAAGAACGTCATGTTTTTAGTGCTGTCTGTCACACCCCCATGCCACTCCAAGGTTTAATGAGCACTAGTGATTTAGAGTGTGTGTCTGTGTCTGTGTCTGTGTCTGTGTCTGTGTCTGTGTCTGTCTGTGTCTGTGCCTGTGCCTGTGGCTTCAGGTCCTTGCTGTGGCTGTGTAAAAGTTGAATCCATATTAACATAGCTCATGCTGTGTCCCTAATGGTGCCACCTAAGTCATGTGTGTTTCTGGGATTTGGAAAGGGACCCAGAGTGACAAAGGGAGGATTTAAAAGTCATAGTGAGAGGAAGAGGAAGACGGAGAGAGGTTTTGTCCCAATTGACCTAGGAATTCTGGGAAACTTATTTCTTTCCTCGTTCCTGTCCTTAGTGTGACATTTTGTCTCACTCACACACAGCTTTTTGTTTAGGCAAACCTGGAGTGTATCCTGAGCACAGATGATGGCCAGTACCAGGCACTTTCTACTAGATGCACTTGCATAAGACACCAGAGAAATGAGACACAGGTCTGAGGGGATGTTTGGAGAATGAACAGTAAAAGCAGTGATTATGTATATGGAGAATAAACAATAGAAGAAGAGATTATGTATATGGAGAATAGACAATAGAAGAAGAGATTATGTATATGGAGAATGAACAGTAAAAGCAGTGATTATGTTTATGGAGAATAAACAGTTAGAGTATTGATTATGTAAATGGAGAATGAACAGTTAAAGCAGTGATTATGTTTATGGAATAACTGTCTCAGTGGCACATCCAACATAATATACCATCACTCTCTATCCTACTTTACATGACACCATAGGGCCTGCTTTGGGATGTATCTTTAAAACATTTGTCATTCCCTCCATCCAGGTTCACCAGCGTTGCCAAGCAACATGACATATTTCGGGAGTTCTCACGAGGGAGACGATCTTGACAGTGATGACGAGTGTGAGGAGGAGGAGCTTGACCCTTGTGTGGCATTGGTGTCCTGCCAGTCAACACCAAGGAAGGGCAAACTGCCAGGAAAACTTAATGGGCATGGTGAGTCATATACACCCACACCACACCGACACCACCCCACACCACACCACACCACCCCACACCACACCACCACACACAGTCAGCACCATACACACACACACACTGTGTCCATCTATTCACATTCATCACATCCAGTTCTCCAGTGTGTGCCTGGGCCTTCAGATTTATGCTGACTTGTGCATAGAGTAATGACTAGGCAGTTGGAGAAATGGCTGTTTTCCAGATACACTACAGGAAAAAACATCCATTTATGTGACGGCTCACTCTCTCCGACTGGCTTGTTATTATGTCACTCAACTGAAGACTGACACAGTTATACACAGAAAATAACAGCTTAAAATGACACACACACACACACACACACACACACACACACACACACACACACACTCACACACACACAAGTGATGGATGGCTGTTCAGTGATGTATAGCTCTAGCAGCAAGAGGCCCTATAGAGAGAGAGAGAGAGAGAGAGAGAGAGAGAGAGAGAGAGAGAGAGAGAGAGAGAGAGAGAGAGAGAGAGAGAGAGAGAGAGAGAGAGAGAGAGAGAGAGAGAGAGAGAGAGAGAGAGAGAGAGAGAGAGAGAGAGAGAGAGAGAGAGAGAGAGAGAGAGAGAGAGAGAGAGAGAGAGAGAGAGAGAGAGAGAGAGAGAGAGAGAGAGAGAGCGCACACTCAAAAGAGAGAGATGAGTGTGTGAGAAGGAGAGTGTACACACTCAAAAGACAAAGATGAGTGTCTTTTGAGTGTGCACACTCTCCTTCTCTGGCACACTCATCTTTGTCTTTTGAGTGTGCACACTCTCCTTCTCTGGCACACTCATCTTTGTCTTTTGAGTGTGCACACTCTCCTTCTCTGGCACAAAGATGAGTGTGCCAGAGAAGGAGAGTGTGCACACTCAAAAGACAGAGATGAGTGTGCGAGAGAAGGAGAGTGTGCACACTCAAAAGACAGAGATGAGTGTGCGAGAGAAGGAGAGTGTGCACACTCAAAAGACAGAGATGAGTGTGCGAGAGAAGGAGAGTGTGCACACTCAAAAGACAGAGATGAGTGTGCGAGAGAAGGAGAGAGTGCACACTCAAAAGACAGAGATGAGTGTGCGAGAGAAGGAGAGTGTGCACACTTTAAAAGACAGAGATGAGTGTGCGAGAGAAGGAGAGTGTGCACACTTTAAAAGACAGAGATGAGTGTGCGAGAGAAGGAGAGTGTGCACACTCAAAAGACAGAGATGAGTGTGCGAGAGAAGGAGAGTGTGCACACTCAAAAGACAGAGATGAGTGTGCGAGAGAAGGAGAGTGTGCACACTCAAAAGACAGAGATGAGTGTGCGAGAGAAGGAGAGTGTGCACACTCAAAAGACAGAGATGAGTGTGCGAGAGAAGGAGAGTGTGCACACTCAAAAGACAGAGATGAGTGTGCGAGAGAAGGAGAGTGTGCACACTCAAAAGACAGAGATGAGTGTGCGAGAGAAGGAGAGTGTGCACACTTTAAAAGACAGAGATGAGTGTGCGAGAGAAGGAGAGTGTGCACACTCAAAAGACAGAGATGAGTGTGTGAGAGAAGGAGAGTGTGCACACTTTAAAAGACAGAGATGAGTGTGCGAGAGAAGGAAAGTGTGCAAACTCAAGTCTCTCCTGTGCAGAAGCAGCAGAACTCACAGAGGAGAGCGACACTCTGCTTCTCTCCCTCAACTCCAATTAGCACAGAGAAGAGAAGAGAAGCAGCAACATGGTGTTTATGAATGCAGCTCACACTAGTGGGGGAGACAGACAGACAGACAGACAGACATACAGAGAATATGAGGGGTCACACACACACACATGCATATACATACAGAGTGTGTGTGTGAGTGTGTGTGAAATCTATGCTGTGCTCCAGTGTTGTGTGTGTGTGATCTATATATATATACACATGCTGTGCTCCAGTGTTGTGTGTGTGTGTGATCTATATATATATATATACACATGCTGTGCTCCAGTGTAGTGTTGATGAGCGTGTGTGTGGAAAGAATGTACGGTTCCATAGGTGAGGGGGGTGGTGATGGGGTGATGAGGGCGCGGGTGAGGGGGCTGGTGATGGGGTGAGGGGGCTGGTGATGGGGTGAGGGGGCTGGTGATGGGGTGAGGAGGGTGATGATGGGGTGAGGGGGCTGGTGATGGGGTGAGGGGGCTGGTGATGGGGTGAGGGGGCTGGTGATGGGGTGAGGGGGCTGGTGATGGGGTGAGGGGGCTGGTGATGGGGTGATGGGGTGAGGGGGCTGGTGATGGGGTGAGGGGGCTGGTGATGGGGTGAGGGGGCTGGTGATGGGGTGAGGGGGTGAGGGGGCTGGTGATGGGGTGAGGGGGGTGATGATGGGGTGAGGGGGCTGGTGATGGGGTGAGGGGGCTGGTGATGGGGTGAGGGGGCTGGTGATGGGGTGAGGGGGTGAGGGGGCTGGTGATGGGGTGAGGGGGGTGATGATGGGGTGAGGGGGCTGGTGATGGGGTGAGGGGGTGAGGGGGCTGGTGATGGGGTGAGGAGGGTGAGGGGGCTGGTGATGGGGTGAGGGGGGTGGTGATGGGGTGAGGGGGCTGGTGATGGGGTGAGGGGGCTGGTGATGGGGTGAGGAGGGTGATGATGGGGTGAGGGGGCTGGTGATGGGGTGAGGGGGCTGGTGATGGGGTGAGGGGGCTGGTGATGGGGTGAGGGGGCTGGTGATGGGGTGAGGGGGCTGGTGATGGGGTGAGGGGGCTGGTGATGGGGTGATGGGGTGAGGGGGCTGGTGATGGGGTGAGGGGGCTGGTGATGGGGTGAGGGGGCTGGTGATGGGGTGAGGGGGTGAGGGGGCTGGTGATGGGGTGAGGGGGGTGATGATGGGGTGAGGGGGCTGGTGATGGGGTGAGGGGGCTGGTGATGGGGTGAGGGGGCTGGTGATGGGGTGAGGGGGTGAGGGGGCTGGTGATGGGGTGAGGGGGGTGATGATGGGGTGAGGGGGCTGGTGATGGGGTGAGGGGGTGAGGGGGCTGGTGATGGGGTGAGGAGGGTGAGGGGGCTGGTGATGGGGTGAGGGGGGTGGTGATGGGGTGAGGGGGCTGGTGATGGGGTGAGGGGGCTGGTGATGGGGTGAGGGGGGCGCGGGTGAGGGGGCTGGTGATGGGGTGATGAGGGGGTGGTGATGGGGTGAGGGGGCTGGTGATGGGGTGAGGGGGTGAGGGGGCTGGTGATGGGGTGAGGGGGGTGAGGGGGCTGGTGATGGGGTGAGGGGGCTGGTGATGGGGTGAGGGGGCTGGTGAGGGGGTGAGGGGGCTGGTGATGGGGTGATGGGGTGAGGGGGTGAGGGGGTGAGGGGGCTGGTGATGGGGTGAGGAGGGTGCGGGTGAGGGGGTGATGATGGGGTGAGGGGGCTGGTGATGGGGTGAGGGGGCTGGTGAGGGGGTGAGGGGGCTGGTGATGGGGTGATGGGGTGAGGGGGCTGGTGATGGGGTGAGGGGGCTGGTGAGGGGGTGAGGGGGCTGGTGATGGGGTGATGGGGTGAGGGGGTGAGGGGGTGAGGGGGCTGGTGATGGGGTGAGGAGGGTGCGGGTGAGGGGGTGATGATGGGGTGAGGGGGCTGGTGATGGGGTGAGGGGGCTGGTGATGGGGTGATGGGGTGATGGGGTGAGGGGGGTGGTGAGGGGGTGAGGGGGCTGGTGATGGGGTGAGGAGGGTGCGGGTGAGGGGGTGATGATGGGGTGAGGGGGCTGGTGATGGGGTGAGGGGGGTGGTGATGGGGGTGGTGATGGGGTGAGGGGGGTGGTGATGGGGTGAGGAGGGTGCGGGTGAGGGGGCTGGTGATGGGGTGAGGGGGTGAGGGGGCTGGTGATGGGGTGAGGAGGGTGCGGGTGAGGGGGGTGGTGATGGGGTGAGGGGGCTGGTGATGGGGTGAGGAGGGTGCGGGTGAGGGGGCTGGTGATGGGGTGAGGGGGGTGGTGATGGGGTGAGGGGGCTGGTGATGGGGTGAGGAGGGTGCGGGTGAGGGGGCTGGTGATGGGGTGAGGGGGGTGGTGATGGGGTGAGGGGGCTGGTGATGGGGTGAGGAGGGTGCGGGTGAGGGGGCTGGTGATGGGGTGAGGGGGGTGATGATGGGTGAGGGGGGTGGTGATGGGGTGAGGGGGGCGCGGGTGAGGGGGCTGGTGATGGGGTGAGGGGGCTGGTGATGGGGTGAGGGGGGTGGTGATGGGGTGAGGGGGGCGCGGGTGAGGGGGCTGGTGATGGGGTGAGGGGGCTGGTGATGGGGTGAGGGGGGTGGTGATGGGGTGAGGGGGGCGCGGGTGAGGGGGGTGATGATGGGGTTGGTGATGGGGTGAGGGGGCTGGTGATGGGGTGAGGGGGGCGCGGGTGAGGGGGGTGATGATGGGGCTGGTGATGGGGTGAGGGGGCTGGTGATGGGGTGAGGGGGCTGGTGATGGGGTGAGGGGGGTGGTGATGGGGTGAGGGGGGCGCGGGTGAGGGGGGTGATGATGGGGTTGGTGATGGGGTGATAGGGTACTGTACTGTACTGTACTGTACTGTACTGTGTGACTGGCAGGGGAGAGGCTCCACTGTCAGCAGAATCTTCCCGAGGCCCTACGACACCCAACCCCCCTGAGTGAGACAGGACAGCACAGTCCTCAGTATGAGGCCAAGTATGTCAAGCATCCAGTTCTCTCCACACAAGTGCCAAGAGTGTAGAGCTCAACCGGTCAACTCCACACACACAGAGAAAGTATCGGGAGAGCCCTGGAGAAGGGGAGATGGAGTGAAAGAAAGAGAGAGATTGACTGACTGAAGAGATAAAAGATTGTGGACAGAGCAATAATTAGTATATTAGACTAAATGTCTGTAGAGGAACCTCTTTTAGCTACATGATTATTCATCTGAATTGAATTGAATTGAAAGCCATTGATATGAATCAAATGGCATAGAACAGAACTAAATGAAACTGGCTGGAATTGGATCCCGTTGACCTATAAAAAAAGCATTCAGTCAAACGTACTCTGAATTGAATCACTGAGCTGAATGGAATGAAATTGAGTAGAATCAGATGAAATTGAATCCCACTGGAGTGAAGAGAGAGATCGGGGGGGGGGGGGGGTGGGGGGGGAGCACAGTAGAGGTTTCTGAAGGGAAAGGCCTAAGAGTAGGTCTGTGGTTTACTGGGCTGAATTATGAACAGAATGACTCGCTTTCTTCATTCAGTGCTGAAACACACACACACACACACACACAGCATGACTGGACAGGGTTCCACCTTCAGTGCTGAAGCACACACAAACACACACACACGCACACAGCATGACTGGACAGGGTTCCACCTTCAGTGCTGAAGCACACACACACACACACACATAGCATGACTGGACAGGGTTCACACCGGCCTGCTCCACCTTATCCGTATACTCTTACACACAAGGATGCTCAGTCTTTCAATCTCTCTCTCTCTTTCTCTATCTCTCTCTCTCTCTCTCTCTCTCTCTCTCTCTCTCTCTCTCTCTCTCTCTCTCTCTCTCTCTCTCTCTCTTTTACCCACACCCACAGGTGAGCCCAAAAGTGGTTCATTATTCAGCATGATTGACAGGGCCTTGGAGGCGGGCCAGGACTGAGAGCCAAAGGCTGAGTGACACACACACAAACATATATACCTGCCTCAAGAGTTTTCCCTCTCACACACACACACACACACACACACACACACACACACACACACACACACACACACACACACACACACACACACACACACACACACACACACACACACACACACACACACACACACACAGACACACACACACACACACACACACACACACACAATTATACCTGCCTCAAGAGTTTTCCCTCCTTTTCCTGCCAAGTTGTCAACTATGGATGCAGGGGCATAGTGTGTTAATTGCTTGTGTGTGTGTGTGTGTGTATGTGTGTGTGTAGGGAGCGATCTAACCCTGCAGTGGTGTTGGTCTAGCAGTCTGAGGGCAAACAGGTCTGCTGTCTCTGGCAGACCAGAGGGGTTTCTGTGTGGCCAGATACTCAAAGGACTTGTGCTGATAGACCAGTGTCAGACAGGAATCAGCAGACGACACACACACACACGCATGCACGCACGCACACACACACACACACACACACTGCACACATGGAAGTTAAGTGTAGCTCAATCAAATGAAACCATTTTAATATACAATTCAGGGCAGACATTAAGCATGGTCCTCTGTACGTGTGTGTGAGAGAGAGAGATAGACAGAGATGGAGAGAGAGTGAAAGAAAGAGAGAGACAGAGAGAGTGTGAGTG